>NC_056737.1:1786831618-1786944118 GCF_019279795.1 Protopterus annectens | reverse complement strand
CAAATAAGTGAGATTTAGAATGACTATCTTATCATACATTTTGCGCAGTTATTTTGTCCATACTGAAACATTGCAACTTCTTCACGGAGTTTGACGATTCTTGTTAGCACTTTGCCCTTCAACAGCCAATGTACTTCAGTATGGAAAAGAAGAGATTTATTGAAACTTCCAATCTTTTCACACAGTTTTTCATATAAGCATGACTGTAATGGCCTACTCTAGAAGAAATTTATGATTTTCACGACAGTGTTTAAAATGTTTTTCAAACTTTCTGACATAATTTTAGATACTAATGCTTCTCTATGAGGATTACAGCATGTCCATGACGCAGTCACACTTAAGGAATGCATGTCATAACACCACTATTTTTACCACACGTTGCCCATGCACCATTGGAACATATATCAACACAATTCATCCAGTGCAGTTACTTCAATTTTGCATAAGCATCAAGAGTTTTGAATATTTCCTCACCAGTACTTCGAATAATTGGTTCACGTATATTTTCATGTGGCTCATTGTTCCATATGAAACAGATAAAAACAATCAACTGAGACAAACCTTGTACATCTGTTGACTCATCCAGTTGCAAAGAAAAGAAGTGTACTCACCTTAACTCTGGTGATAAGCTGATCTTCCACCCACTTGGACATTTCATCTATTCTGCATGCAACCGTGCTATTAGAAAGTGGAATTAATTCAACTTCTTTCAAGCTCCTGTCACCAAACATAACTCCAACAACATCTTTTATCATTGGTAGTACTAATGACTCGCCAGTGGTGTGAGGCTTACCAGATTGTGCAATTTGCAAACTAATGAGGTATGAGGCATGCATAGCTTTTTCATTAATACTGGTAAAATGAGAAAGCACATTGTTTGATGAATTCAATTCTTTTAGTTTCCTTTCAAAAAAAATGAAGAGGCTTGTTTTTCAAATCAACATGCTTTGCCTCAATATTTTGAAGTAATTTGTTTGGTCACATAGTCTCATTTGCAAGAATTTCATAGCTAGCACACTGTGGATGTAGATCTCCTTTGTCACAATTCCACGTAAATCCAAATTTTAAATAGTCAGGATCATATTTTCTAACTACCTTTTATCGTTTCGATAATTAAAAATTTGTTGAAGGATTTTCATCACTTTTACTTCTATTGTCCATGTCAACTGTGGTAGATAATTCTATTTGGGTTTCCTTTTCAGTGACTTGCATTTTTGCTGGATTTCTTATCACTCATTCGTCAATTACTAGGGTAAATATTAAAATATAATAATAAAAATACCTATTATGATGTGAGCTTGACATTCATATAGAATAGTAACAATGGCTATAATACACCAAAAACACGTGTAAATAATAACTACGACATTTTATTTATATATATATATATATATATATATATATATATATATATATATATATATATATGTATGTATGCAGGTGGCTTCCCAATGGTCTTGCTCAGTAGAAAAATAGGCATGCACTCTAATCTACCATGTGCCTGTCACTGTCAGAGTTGGCTCACAAGTTGAAGCTCTCATAGATTACACATAAAGCTTGCCAGATTCTGTGGATTGTGAGTATGGCTTAGCTGGCTTGAGTGGATTAGGGCTACACTTATTATTTACATAACACTAATTATTCAGTTAAGAAAGTACTTACATTTTCTTTGCGATCACAAATAATTGCAATTACAAACAACTGACTTACATCAATACGCATGGTATTTTAACCTGTGCCAGCATGTGGCTATACTAAGTACTTTGCAACATATCACCACAAGTTCATTCAACTTGAGATGTATTGGCCTGTTTGTCTACTCACCCACTTTTTTGAGCAATGCACTATAATGAAGTGTAACTGCTGTCAAGAGTTGATTGATAAGCGATGAAAAACTGAGTTGATATAGATCTCTGAGCTGAGAGAAATTGGAGAGAAATAATAATTCTCATGTGATTACACCTCTCAACTGTACAGATTTTCGTAGAATGTCCAGATTTTTGCCTCATATCTTTGGTCCATTTTTCATAAAATTGTGGTTTTCTGGCAAAATAGTGGCAAATCACTAAAGGGTGAAGTTAGAAAATAATGACAGACATTTGAGTTTCAGACTTCATAGCCTTCAAAAATTTCTTTCCAATGTAAAACCTGTTATTCTGTCAATGTTCTAAGTTTGTAAGAGCAATATTTAAAATTTGTCCCTAATTTTGGGCCTTTGTGCCACTTTTATTTATTGCCTTGTCCAGATTTTGTGCTCTAATAGGTTGAGAGGCATGCATATGATCTTTAACTGAATCAACTTTGTATTCTACATCTGACAATACTTGATGAATAAAACTCTCCTAATAAAACATGTAAACTATTCTCATACATTAATGTTTAACACGACTCACCCAAAATCAGATTGTGATCCACACTTTTGAGAACATCTGGACTATTGTATCAAATGCCTTAGCCAGTTCAAGTTAAGCAGTATATAGTATTTTGCCCTCATGAATTGCCCTGATGACCCTGTCAAAAAAGTCCACCAGGCTGATTAGGCATGATCTGTTCTTAATGACACCAAACAGGGTTAGATCCAGTGTTTGAAGGTTTCCAAAATCTTTATTAATTATTTCCATGATAATTCTTTTCAAGGCTTTGCATATGAAAGCAGTCAGACATGGGACTGTAGTTTCTGTCATCCACTGATGGACCTCTCTTGTGTAGAGGGGTGACCACTGAGTTTTCCACTCCTGTGGCATAAAGCCTTTCTGGAGCTATGCTAAAACAGTGACTCCAGTTGTCCTGATAGATCATGTTTCAGACTATTTAGGAGGCATCCTGGAATATCTTCAGGGCCCATTGATGTAGTGTTTTTCATCTTAGATATCGCATCTAGGACCTGCTCCCTAGTGATAATTGGGAGGGGGGGTTGTTTTGATGCAGAAGTATAGCTCAACCAACACCTTTGCCTGTACAATGAACTAGTGTCCCATGCCCTCAGCTATTCAAGTAAAAAAAAAAAAAAAAGGCCACTCCTTATCCTTGCACACAACACACTCTCCCTCCCTTTTGCCCCAGCCAATGAGGTTCTGTTTCTTTGCCTTCCTCCACCACTCCTTCCTCTCATTATTTACTATAAAAAAAAAAAATCTTTATTCCCTGCACAGAATACTACAGTGCTCAGGTTTAAGTTAAAAAAAAAGAAACATCTATTCTCTTTTAAATGAGAGCAAACTACTTAATACAACATAGCAAGCAGTTGCTATGGTTTATATTCTCCATGGAGCACTATACTGCTCAGGATTTACCTTAACAGAAAAAAAAGAGAAAATAAATGTTTTACGCTGTAGCAAACTGCTTGCTACAAATGTAGCAAATAGCTGCTATAGTTTATACTCATCATGGAGTGTTACAGTGCTCAGGTTTTATTTCAAAAAAGAAAAGAAACATTTTCTCTTTTTTAAACTGTAGCAAAATGCTTGCTTCAACATACTAAGCAGTTGCTACAGTTTATATTCTGCACTGAGTTTATATTCTGCACCAAGTTCTACAGTCCACAGGATTTACCTTAATACAAAAAAATTTTTTAAATTTTAGCAAACTGCTTGCTACAAATGTAGCAAGCAGTTGTTACACTTCAGACCATACATGGAGCACTATAGCACTCAGCTTTTACTGCAAATGCAATATTGGCTTTTACAAGCTGGTGAGCATTAAACAGTGATCATGATTGGATGGTCGTCCATCCCCACCCAAAAAATACCTTTTCTCTCAGGGCAGATGCCCATTCTCCCTGGCTTAGTTATGTTACTGCTTTGACTGTATTTCCTGGATAGTAAAATTAGAGCTGATTCTGTTGACCAACAAGTTCGCTATATCTTCTGCCTCCATGCAGATGACTTCATTTACAATCAGTTCTTAAGATTGCTGTGTGCTGCTTTTGAGATTTTGGACATAGCTAAAGAAAGCTTTGTGGTTGGAGGCTGCCTTTACCTAGAATTTGGCTTTCATACAATTAATTTGCACTCTTATTTTCTTACTTAGATTGATGAGACGGTTGTATCATAATGGGCATAGCACTTTATAACTTTTTTCTTTTCTTTTTGTGTACAGCCAGTCTATGTTTGGATTTCTACCAGGGTGGTTTGTTCCTTGAGTTAGTTCTGGGCTTATTTCTGATAGGCAAGGCTGTTTTCATAATATACTGACATGACTGTACAGGGTTTCTGCAAATAATTCTGCTTAGGCATCTGTGTTCTCTGACTTTGAGGTGCCGTGAAATATTGTCAGGTTGTGGCTTAGTAGTAAGAAGCTTGCTTTAGAATAGTGTTAAATGTTATAGGGTTAGCTAGGGTCACAGAACTGATTTTTATTACAAAGCAGACAGTTTTGTAGTCTACCTTACCATAGAGGACACTAGGAGGGTATAGCATCCTTCCATGTTTGTCAGTACCAGATCAAGTATATTTGCACCCCTAGTGGGAGTATGCACAATCTGATCAAAGGTGTTTATGTATAAAAATCCGGGAATCTCTGGGTCTGTAAGTCTGGGGTCATGTAAGTGTCCCAGACTATAGTGGGGTAGTTTAAGTCATCCATGAATATGGTATTGGGTTGAATGGTGAGAGTCTCCAGTAAGTCTAAGCATGCGTTATGGGTTTCTTTGGTCATAGAGAGTGACTCATAGCTTGCAAGTGTAGAACAGAGCATGTGTATGCACCTTTAAGAAGCATTTCCAGATGTAAGCAAGTGCATATACATAGTGAGCATGTGCAGGCAGCAGTGTGATTTTGAGAGAACAGCCAGAGTGTTAACATGTATGAGTGTAGTAGTTAGTCTGGTTATATGTTTATTTAAGTTACAAAGCCTCATTCCTGATGTGTTTGTGTGTAACAAAGCTGCTTGAACTGAACCCACAGCAGTTTGCCTGTTTTATCCTGACTGGATGAGCAACATGGTGTCAGAACCGCGATTAAGACTACAACTTCTTCAAGCCATGAAGTGCAGAGTTGAAGGTGAAGCCAGATTGAGCAGGTTGAGTGATACAGAGTTCAAATGATTGAAAAGGGACATAAACAAACTTAAGGTAACCAGAACTTGCACAAATTATTTATTTTGCAAAGAAAATGAAACAGAGCATTCGTAAGGCACAAACCACATTATTAATTAAACAAAATGTTTGAAACCACAATATTTCATAAAACTAGGAGAGATATTCATATGGGGCTCAGAATTACCTTTGGTTTGCATAACAAGCATGTTTAAAGTAAAACGAGCACAAGAAAAGTTTAATGAGCAAGATCAGAGATTAAATGGGCATAACAAGTACAACAAAAAGGCAAAATAAGCAAACAACTAACACTAGGTAAAACTGCAATCCAGGTTGTAGCCTGCTACAGATCCCCCACCATGTCCCAAGACTCCCATTCCACATTCCTAAACAGACTGCAAAATATTAGGGTACAACCCGATACCCTTATACTGGGAGACTTTAACTACCCCTCCATTAACTGGGAAAATTACTCATGTACCATCACCCTGGACCAACTCATTCTTACCCCCACCAGGGGTAGAAACATCCTTGATGAGATCATTACTAACATGGGTGACCGTTGATCTACACCAGTAATAAACTCCTCCCTGGTCAGATCTGACCACAAGCTAATTGCCGTAGATATCCACATCCCACCCTCGCCCCCCCTAAAGGAAACCACCATAAAAAACTTCCCCAAAGCCAATTTTGGGCTTCTAAAAACAGAGGTGACTAACTTCACGACACCCAAGCAAATGGAAAACAGGTGCATGACTGTTGAATCATACACCAATGCACTGTATGAGCACATACACAAGTGCATGCAACGGGGCATACCAAACAGAACCAAGATGCTCTCCTCAAAAAAAAGGAAGCCAATCTGGTCATCCCCCACCATAAACAAACTCTACAACAGAAGGAAAAAAAAACTGTTGCAGAAAAGGGTGAACTCCCAAGACTGGAAAAATTCCATTAGCCTCAGCAAAAAACTGAGATCCATCATCAAATCCTCTAAAGTTAGCTATGAAAACAAAATTGCTGCAGATTCTAAAGACAACCACAAGGCATTCTATAGTTATGTGAGGAATCTACATGGCAATACTCAGATCTGCTTTGAGTTATAGCACAATGGGAATCCATATACAGAACCAACTGATATTGCCAATATATTGGCCGACAGGTTCAGTGCGAAATTTACCCCCCTTTCACCCCTAAAGGGCCTATCACAATACCTGAGGAATGCCAAGTCCCTATTATCATGGCTACACAGGTAAAAAATGCACTGTCCAAAGCCAAGAATACAGCTCCCATGTGATCTGATAATATCCCTGTCTATGTTCTACATGAATTACAAAATGAACTGGCACCACACCTGAGTACCCTGGTCAATCACAGCCTCATTTCAGGCTTTTTTCCTACTGAATGGTGCACTGTTATGGTCATCCCACTCCACAAAGGGAGAACGACTACAGACCCTGGGAACTATCACCCCATTAGCCTGACACGTCTGATATGTAAGGCAATGGAGCACATCATCATGGACTTAAAAATAAGGACATAGTGAATTTCCAAACTCTGGACCCCACTCAGTTTGGGTTTGTGAAAGGTAGATCATGCCTGCTCAACCTGATGGACTTTTTCGAGTCTGTCACCAGAGCTGTGGATGAGGGTAAGGTAGTTCACACAGCCTACTTAGATCTTGCCAAGGCCTTTTGACACCATCCCTCACTCAGGAATCATAGAAAGACTCACTAAACTAGGCATAAACCCCTATGTCATAAGATGGGTTGCCAACTGGCTCACTGATAGAACCCATACTGTGAAAGTAGTGGACTCTAAACTTAACTACCAACCAGTTAAGTTACAAGTGGTGTCCCACAGGGATCAGTCCTAAGTCCTCTCCTGTTTGGCATCTACTTCTCTGAAGTTCAAGCCAACACAAAGGGACTCTGGCTGACCAAGTTCGCAGATGAATGCAAACTGGAAGCCATTACTGATTCTCCAACTGATGTAGACATCCTACAAAAAGGCCTCACTGACACAAATGACTGGTGCCAGAATCATGGCCTTAAGCTCAATGCCAAAAAGTGCATTGTCTTTCCCTTTGGGAAAATTTTGGTGCCCATGAACTACCACATAGGCGGTAGTCCACTAAACACCGAAGGTGTGATAAGAGACCTGGGGACACAGATTGACAGCAACCTCTCCTTTGATAACCACATTGCCACTGTAGTCAGAAAGTCCTTCTATGTGGTACATCTCATTACAAATGATTTCTCATCCAGGAAGAAAGAGGTCATAATCCCTCTCTACTTGTCCCTCATTAGACCTATTATAGAATACAATGCCCTATTTGGTATGTATCTCATTAGAGACCTACAACAACTGGAAAGGCCACAAAAATACCTCACTAAGAGGATCTCAGGCCTTAGACACATGCCCTATATGGACAGACTCAAACAAACTCCAGCTATACTCTGTCTCTTATCGCTTCCTTAGAGGCGATCTATGCTTGACCTACAAAGCCATGTCTGACCCGGAGCTGCTAGATATGCTACACCTAAAGAAATCCCAATCCCTCTTTGCCACATGCTCCAGGGACCTAAACCTCATTACCACAATAAACAGAACATGCTGGAGGGACAGGTTCCTAATCCAGAGACTTCAAATACTCTGGAACAAACTTCCCATTCACGTCAAACTTCACTGGCCCTCTTTAAGAGAAATCTTGATGAGTGGATGGGCAATAGGAAGTTCAGCCTGGGGATCACTTCAGTGGCCTTGCTTGACAGGGGCACTGGGAACTAACTTTAGGTGGCATGATGCCAGGAAATCTTCTTGGGCTAGGCTTATATAGGCTCCAGGGCCGTTAGCATAGTACACACCTATAAACCTATAAAAAGCAAGGTGACTGCATGTTTTTTAGTAAGCAACTGTGTTTTGGGCAGAAACTACTATTTTGCATTGGCCGAAGCTATTCAAAGCATAACTAGAGTTGTTCGAAGTATCTCAGTGTGCGTAAAGTGTTTGCAGAGTGTGTGCTTTATTACAGTGCAATTATTTCAAAGACTTTGCTGTGTGCAAAGTACATTTATATTACAAAGTGCAGTCAAAATACAGTTGTTTTGAAAAGTTTCTTGTGCTTTGTACATTTATTCACAGAGTGCCGCCATTTCAAAGTGTTTCATACACTGGACAGTTATTTTGCAAAGTACAGCCATTTTGAAGAGTTTCTGTGCTGTGTACAGTTTATTTGCAAAGTGCATTAATTTCCAAGTGTTTCTTACCCTGAGCTTCTTATGCCGTGTACAGTTTACTCATAAAGTACAGTCATTTCAAAGTATTTCTTACACTGATAAGGAGCGGTTTCACAAAGTACAATGATTTTAGTGTTCTTGTGCTATGGAGACTTATTTGGCAAAGTGCAGTTATTACAAAGAGTCAGTTGGGCATAATTATAAGTTCTGGCATATTTATGTGTGTGCATATTCATACATAATTCCAATCACCTTCACTACTGTGTGTTGATATGGCAGAGGTATTTCACAGACCCAGTCCACTTGTGTTCAATCATAATATAGTAGAGAATTGGAGAGTATTTAAGCAGGAATACAATATTTTCATAGACGCATCTTTTTCTGACAAAGATGCACATACAAGGGACATTCATATTGCTTAACTTAGCTGGGTCAGAAGCCAATGAAAGAGAGGATTCATTTGTGTATGCACCAGAAGTATATGCAGGAGAGGGGGAACCACCATATTGTCATACTAGCTGAATCAAGAGAGGAGTTTGAGTGCCTGAAACATAAATTTAGAGAAATATGCAACCCCAGATAAATGTTGGATTACAGAGGCACCTATTTTATCAAGAGACCAAAAGCCAGGTGAAACTTTTGAGCTTATATCACTGACTTGAGAAATAAGGCTAAAACATGCAGATTTGGTGATTTGAAAGATGAGTTAATAAAGGACAGACTTTTTTTTATTTCTCCAAATCCTTTGGGTTTCTAATACCATGATGGAAATGGACCCCATTCCTAATTCAAAGTATAATTAAACTTCATGAAATTAGTATTGTTTCACTCTTTGATGTCAGCCAAAAATGCTCTACGTAGCACCCGCAATGTACCCAATAATGACTCCTCCTGTAATTCGTATGGCATTACATGTATTGGTAGCATATCTAAGTATGATTGTAGACTCTTTTTTTATAAGACCCATTGCTTCTACTCCTATTGGAGCTATGTGGGGTCTTTCTTCCACATTGCTCTCGTTTCTGCTTGCAAATCCTGATATTTTATGACTTTGAGTCTCTATGTGCGGAGAACACTGTAGTCACTGGGTGTGGCAATTTCAGTGATCAATGCTACTTTTGTCTTCTTTTCTTGGACCATTACATCCAGTTTTCTAGCATCTATCTTTTGAACTGTTGGTAATGGATGATCCCATGTGATGTAGACTTCATCATTTTCTATGATGCTTTGTGGCTCATGTTTCCAGTGTTTTTCAGCCACTTCATTACCATAAAGTTTGCACAATTCCCAGTGCAGTAGTCTTGCCAGATTATTATGCCTTTCAGTATATAGTTCTTCTGCCATTAGTATGTCACAACCAGCAATGAGGTGTGCAACTGTTTAGAATTCTGTTTTGCAAAATCTACATTTGTCTGTTACTCCCACATGTTCAATGGACTTTTTAAACCAACATGTATGTAACCCACTATCTTCTGCCGCCAATATTAACCTTTCATCTCTTGATTTGAATTTGCCTATTCTTAACCATTCCTGCATTTGTTCCTGATCAGCATGAGGGTCTTCCAGAAGTTTTCTGTACTTGCAATTATATTTATGCATTTTCCATATTTCTTGTCTTCTCATCTGGTCCTTCACTTTATATTCTTTCTTTTGTTTTTTTTGGCACATTCAGTTGCGGTCTGTTTTTTATCTACTTCTGGTTTGATTTCCATTCATGCTTGACGCCAATATACTTCTGCAAGATTAAGCAGAGAAGTCATCTTAGATTTATTCTCCTCATGTTTGAAATCTTTCACTGTATTCGGGTGTTGTGAGGTCAGCAGATATGTGTGGAGTCCCACGATTGCAGATCTATACGTGTAATTATTTTTAAGGAGGCCCATCCCTCCTTCAGAATGGGGCATATATAGTCTTGATATGCACTGATTTTTATAAATCATTTAGTGAGCATGAAGCATCCTTCTTATTTTCCAAATCTAATCTATCCAACATATTTTGGGGCCAGTCAGTCACTCCAAAACTGTAAGTTAGGACAGGAAGGGCAAATTGGTTTATAGCTTGGATTTTGTTACTAGATGTCAGTGTTGTTTTCAGGATTAATTTAAGTCTTCTGAAATATTCCTTACTAAGTTTTATTTGCGTTTGTTTATGTTTTATTGTTGAGCCTTCATCAATTCTCAAATATTTTTACACTCCTTCTTGCTCAGGTTCTTTTATTTCACATTCTTGTCCCAAACCGATGTTTTCCTGGTGTTGTAGTTTTCGTGCTTTAAAAGTTACTTTTCTACATTTATCAAGACCAAACGACATTCTTATATCATCTGAAAAAGTTTTGACAACTTGCAGGTGTGCTTTCAGTTCCTCATCTGATGAGCTATACAGTTTTAAATCATCAGCAAAGAGAAGATGAAAAGTCTTTACATTTTGTTTTCTAGGAGCCAAATTATAGCCATGACCTAAGCTTTTAAGTAGACAGCTTAATGGGTTAAGGGCAAGGCAGAATAGCAATGGTGACAAAGAGTTATCCTGGAATTTCCCTCTTTGAATTTTTATCCCTGGGATAATAATTTGTTCTTTATCATGGCTTAATTGCAAAGTGGTCTGTCACTGTTTCATGGTCGCTGTTATGCAGTTTATCAGTTTAGGATGTACCTTATACATTTTTAAGCACTCTTTTATCCACGAATGTGGGTACTGTCAAATGCTTTTCTGTAGTCAGTCCATGCCATACTTAGATTCTTCCCTTTTTACAAGTTTCCACTATGACTTTATTTAACAACAAATCATCCTTTGTTCCATATGACTTTCTTTTTTTGCCCTTTTGTTCTACTGCCATAATTGAGTATTCTTCTAAATGACTATAAACTCTGTCGGCATCAATTTCCATGTATAGTTTATACGTCGTTGGAAGGCAAATTACTGATCTATAATTCTTAGGGTAGCTTGCAGGTTCACTGTTAAGTAGAAGCATTGTTGTTCCTGTTGTTAGCCAGGTTGATGTCTGTTCAGGGTGTACATATAAATAGTTCTTACTCATGGCTAAATCTTCATGCAAAGATGTTACTACTTTTAGCCAAATTTTAGGTACTGCATCTGGACCTGGGGTTTTCCATTTAGAGGCTTTTCTTAACTTTATTTCAATGTCTTTGGTTGTTACTTCATCCATTTCATATCCTGTACATTTAAACTTCTTATTCTTGCTTTAACTTCTTTTATCCATTTATCATCTTTGTTATGTTCCACAGGAGCTTCATAGATATTTCTGCAGAATGTATACATTTCTTCTTTTTTGGTGGTCTTTCATTTCCTTTTCCCTTGTTTCCCAATTTTCTATATCACCTTTTTTGGGTCATCAATAAATGGCTTATTTTGTACTTTCCTTTATATTTATCTTCATATCTTCTAAGTCTTTCTGCTTGTGCTGAAATTTTTAGTTTATTTGCAATAGTGCATGAGAGATCCTGGTCTGTTTTAATACTGTGCAATGCTTTTAACACATCTATCTTTCTTAGTATTTTTGTTGATCTGTTCCCTCTTCTATAGTCTTCTGATGGTGACACTTCTTGTCTTAACTGCTTTACAGTTTTCTCTATTTGATATTTCCAGGATGGTATTGAATTTCTCCCCTTTCTTTCCCTCACTGCCCTGTGTTCTTCTGGTAGAACTTTATTAGTTGTTAATTTAGCTGCACAGTAATATAGCCTGTTTACTTCTGTTATATTGCATGATCTCTATGGACAATCCTAATTATTATGTTCATTTGTTTTATCAAACTTCTGAATTTTTATTAACCCTCTGCAGTCTATTTCTTTCATTGATCTTAATATGTCTATCTATCTCTATTAAATCAAGCAACTCTTTTCTTAGCTCATTTTCTTCTAAACTGAGGGCACATTTTTTGTTTCTGTTTCCTCCGGGCATTCTATAGAAAGTTCTATTGCATCTTCCTATGGCATATCTTCTTCAATTTCATCCTGTGCCATCCATTGCTCAAGTCATATGACAACTCACTGGCCTATCACTCCTCAACATTAAATGTGGCAGAGTTTCCAAATTTCCTGTTCCCTCCCTTGCCATCCAGCTTCAAGTAAATGTTTATAGTGATTTCCTGTGGAAGGCTCCAAAATATCTTCATATGGCACCTGACCAGTTGCTTCCTATTCCATTGGTTTCCCCTTAATTTGGAGTTCCATTGCTCTAACCTTTTGTCATGCTTTCTGAATTAGATTTCCTACACTGAATCCTTCACTTTGGAGATACTCCATAACCTCAATTTCTATTTAACTCCTCCATTACTGATCTCCTTTTCTACTTTTCCTCTTTGTCTTATTTTTTGTCTTGTACAGTTTTCCATATCCAGATTCCTTTGTCTGTATTTCTCTTCAAATTTCTTTGGTGCTGCTCTTTTTGTATTGATTAATTTTGCTTTCTCCTTTGCATAGATATTATACCATATTAACTCTCTTTTTCTTTCCCAAGTCCATATTTCTTCTTCAGATGTCTCCCAATCTTCCTGTTTCTCCTTACTTTGGGGACTATTTCCATCATGCTGTGATGCAACCTGTGTTAAGCCTTCCTTCTACATCAAATCCTTCATTTCACAGGCACTCCATAACTTCAAATTCTATATTTTTTAACTTCTACTTTACTAATCTTCTTTTCTACATTCCCTCTTTGTGATTTTATTTTTTTATTGTGAAATGTTCAATGCCTGGATGCCTTTGCCTGTATTTCTCTTTGAATATCTTTGGGGCTGTCTTCTTTATGTTGATTAGTTTGGCTTTTACCTTTGCATAGATATTGCACCATACCAAATCTCTCTTTCTTTGCCATTTCCATATTTCTTTTTTATACTTTTCAAAACTTTCTAAGTTTTGTTGTTTATATTTTCACACTCCCTCGGATGCTTCTTTTTCCAAACAGATCAAAGTTTCTTTGTCTATATAATGTTTTTTAAAACTCTGTCATATTAATGACCACACAATTTTATTTGAAGTTTCGGACAGTTTTTCTTGTGGAAGTAATTTTCTTTCCTCTAAATTTTCTCTTAATTTTTTGTATATCTTGTGTCTGGAAATGCTGGGCTTTTTGCATAATAGTAACAATACATAATTTCTTTCTTATTCTCAATAGTCTACTCCAGTGGCAGCTGGTGACTTCAAATTAAAGGGGGGGGCTGCAGGAGACAGCTGAATGGGTGTGGTCAAAGGGAAGAGGTGTAGCCAACTAGAAAGGGGTGGAGCTATGCTCAAAAACACAACTGGAACTTTAATTACATATGCTGCCCTGGGTGCCAAACCGTCATTACGAGAGTCCAATCAAGACAAAATGAAATGTAGAAGAAAAAAATATTTCAATAAATTGGCTACATGACAGCTTACTTAATATATAGATGGAAACAAAACGGTTGTGAGGCATGAAAAAATAAATTACTTTTTAAATACATTACTGGAATACTAGGCAACATCAAGTATAAAAAAAACAAGCTTCTCCTTGCACTGCAGTTCTAATTATAACTTATATTCAGCTTCATAAAAGTACCAAGTAACATGCTAGAAGTAGAAATCTCTGTGATACCCCCACTTGTAAAAATGTTTCTTATCCAAAAAAGACCTGCAGCCTGACAACAACTATCTACTTGTTTCATGGGGAAAACATGATCAAAGTAAAACATGAACATCAAACAATAAACAAGCTCAAGATAAATTGCTTAAAGGATTACTGCACAGGTTATGGACTACACACAATAGATTGGTATTTTGTTTAGTTTACGGGTAAAGCCTGCAAAGATGACTGCAAATCTCCAACAAATGTAATGAGCTTCTGAAAATACTGTAATCCTGTCCTTTATTACAAATACTGTCATATGCATTTCAATACCTAAGGCTTGTACATTATCTAGTTATGTAAATATTCTCTGCATGGCAACAACAAAAAGGTTTTCAGTGTTGGTAATTATTTAACAGTATGCTTATTAAAGGTTAGTTGCATCTTACAATCTCAGACAAACTTACTCGATGGTCATTAAAGCATTGCTACTTAAACACAAAGCAACAGGGCACTGCGACAGCATGAATTTTCTGAATAATAAGAAGCATAAATCAACAGTATAAAAATATGATAGAAAACCAGAACATTTTGCAAAATCAAGGACAGATGAAAAGCCACTGTCATACTTGTGTCTGCCTTGGATGGGGGAATACTCTGCACACTTACACTGCATAACTACTCCTTGCTTTGCTTTGACACATCCAGAGTCACTACATCGGGGAGTGGGGTGCAACAAGTATATCACAATTTGAAATGTCGCTGGCTGACGGTGATGGCTCTGACACTTATACCTCTCAACCTCAGAGCAAGAAATCTGGACAAAGCCATACATAGAAGTGGGACACAGGCCCAAAAATAAGGACAATTTTTAAATATTGCACTTATAAACTTAGAAAGATAATAGAATAGTAGTAGGTCTTGCATTAGTATGAATTTTCTGAAGGGTATGAAATCTGAAACTCAAATGTCTGCCATTATTTTCTAACTTCAATCTTTAATGATTTGCCACTAATTTGGCAAAAAAACCCCACAATTTTATGAAAAACAGACCAAAAATGTGATGCAAAAATATAAAATTGCCACACAATACAGCTGGGAACCTGTCAAAGAAGGGACACCTTTTTAATATTAGTACTGTTAACTTGAGCAGCTGACAAAATTAAAGCATCTACATGCATTTCTGAAATAAAAGTAATCTATAGCTCTGATCATTACAGTTATTTATAATTGTAAACCCTCCATGTTTTCTTCCAAAATTGCCATTTTGTGGAGGGGTTATTAGAGGGAGAGCAACATTTTGAGCCAAAATTGGGGACAGTTGAGAGGTTTGGATATTCCTAATTCTATAAAGCGATTTATTTGCACGTACCTCTCAACTTCTTAATGCAGGAAATCTGGACAAGGCCAAATAAATATATTGGCGGAACATACAAACAGTACTAAAAATTGCTCTTGTGTAAACTTAAGACAGTTGATAGAATAAGAGGTCTTGCTTTAGCATGCATTTTTCTGAAGGTTATAACGTCTGAAACTCAATGTCTGTCATTATTTAGTGACTTCATTCCTAAATGATTTGCCAGAAAACCACAAATTTTATGAGGAGCAAACCAAAAATAAGAAGCAAAAATCTATTAATTCTGCAAAAATCTGGACAGTTGAGAGGTATAGTTCAGCTGGGGCTGTCTGAATTTGCTGCCCTTCCCCCCTCACACAATCATGGTCGAATGGAGCCTCCCCCATGCGACCATTCCAATGTCCCATTCCTTGGTTATTTCACTCCATTTACCATAAACACTGTAATGTGCATACTGCTTTACTTCTGCGATGATCTGGATTTCATTTGAAAGTTTTATTTTGCATTTTACAGCACAAACCCTAATAGATATCTGCTAAACAAAGCAATGCAGTCTCACAATGAAAATAGACTTAGCATTAAAACTTCTCTGCCCTTGAAACTCATATTCATTGAAACAGCATTGAAACCCACATTCAAAGAAAATACATTTTGCCAGTGGCAGATAAAGATTAACTTTGGGCTGTTTTCAAATCATAGGCCCCCTGAACATGAAACATATACATGCTCTTTGATACACCTTCCTTATTGTATTAAATTTTATTCCTTGTACAATACAGTACAGTTGTTAGAGGGCATTTTAAATTTATTGTTTTGAACATTTTTCCAGTAAACAACTAAACAAAATGCATGCACCAATAATGACAAAACTGCCCAATTCAGAACATTTCAATCATAAAAGTCTACTCAAACTTACATTTCCATCATAAAAGTCTACTCAAACTTCTATAGTCCACCAGTATCAGTAAATATGCACAATCTCTGAAGAAGTGAAAGTCATCTAAATAATTCCACATTAAATAAATCTGTAACTAATGAAGAGGTTGCTGCTAGCAAACAACTTTATATGTCATTGTTTCATCTACAAATAAAGTGATTGTTGCCCTTGAGGAATAAATTGCACATGTTGCATTAAAAAATGGTAAGCTAGTAATATCGCAGTAGGGAATGGATGGCAAACTGATAACAGGTTCATAGTTACTAGGTATCTTCACCAAAAAGGACTGCAGCATCCACCCCATTTACAACACAGTACAGTATCAGCAATGCATCTACCTACTATGGGAGTAGAACCCACAGCCTTCTGCATCAAACGCAAGTACACTACCTGTTGTGCTATTAACAATGCAAGTAGACTCACCATAAACAGTAATAAACTTTTGTTCCCCTGCAGCTCTCAGCTCCTTGTAAAATCTACTAAACACTTTGCTGTATCTCTGAACTTTGCAGCACAAGACATATGGAAAAAGGCAACATTTATTGGGGGTGGGACAAAAGCCCAAAAACCAGGGACACATTTTAAACATTGCTTGTATAATGTTGGAAAGTTGCTACAATAAAATGCTGTGTTACTACCATACATTTTACTGCCGAGTCTTGAACCCAGGGGAACCCTGTGCAAAACAGTGAGAGCAACATACCACTATGCCAAATCAGCTGTTTTGTGAAAGAGAGAAAGACTGAAACTTAAATGACTACCATTTAGTGAATTCAGTTCTCACCATAGCTGTCAACCTCTTAGCACAAAACACCTGAACAAAGCCAATAATCGGAGAATACAGCCCCAAACATATTCAGTGAATTCAGTTCTCACCATAGCTCTCAACCTTAGTACAAAAACCTCGACAAAGCCAATAATGTGTGAATACAATCCCAAAAATAAGGACACATTTAAAATATCCATGTTATAAACTTAGAAATTTGCTAGAATAAAAGGTCATGTACTTTCTGAAGAATATGAAGTCTGAAATTCAAATGCCTGTTATTTTTATTTAACATTTGTTAACCAGGAAAGTCTGACTTGGAACAAAAGCCAATTTTCAGCAGAGCAGGGAGAAATACTCCAGACACATGCCTTTTGTAAGATGGGAAGACATGCAGACTCCACACAGAAAGCACCCCAGCCAAGTATCAAACCAGAGAACCTGTAGCTATCAGGCAACAATGCTACCAGGGGACCACTGCACTACTGACTTTGCCAGGAGCAACAAACATACAGAAACCACAGATTTTTTGAGGAACAGAACAAATATGATGCAAAAATCTGCAATTGTTTACAAATGGTGGTGGGTAGGGAATTCAGGCCCTTAATACCTGCACCCAAGGTAGAGTGTTCAAGCCTGAGTATTCTCTACCCATCACCATGTGTTCTCTCTAGCCACCAGTATGTAGCAACTGGGGCATTTTACTTACACGCACGTACACACACATGCACGTACACATGCATGTACACACACACACACACACACACACACACACACACACACACACACACACACACACACACACACACACACACACACACACACACACACACACACACACACACAGCCAGATCAGTCCTGAATCACACACCCTACCTCCATAGTAGCAGATCAAAATCCTCATTCTCCATAGCAGCCTGAATCCGTCCTCTGCAGCAGCCCACTCTATACAGATCAACTGTTCTCTGTAGTAGCCCGCACAAGCTGTACTGGTTTCCCCACAAGATAAGAGTAGGCTGGAACCTCCAGCCTGCAGGCGATGCAGTCCGGTGTCCTTCTGGTCTGTGCAGTCATCACCGCACAAACCTCTGGGCTGGCAGGGTGGAAATCCCTTTCTTCCCTATCTGGACTGCCTAACACAGCAGTCTGGAGTTCTAAGTACCAGGAACTCCAAGCATGCATGCGTGGAGTTCTGGGACTCACAATTTTTTTTTCTTTTTCTTTCTACAGGTGGGGAATTTTTTTTATTCTTGTCTTTTTTCTTTCTACAGATGGGGGGGCTGCGGTCCTATAGCACGAGCTGCCCCGGTCTATTCTATAGTCTACTCTATCATCTTTATCTTCTTTGGCCTATCAGTTTTTGTGATTTTTGTGGACTGATGCTTCCTTCTACAACAGGGGAGACATCCTCCCACTGGGCCTGACCTGGCCCCATTGTAGGGATGTTTCTGTATTTTGAAGAGTCTACACTGTCATTTTTTTCTAGTCCTCACACCAGTGCACCTACCAAGATTGGGCACATTTTTATACTGGGTCTTGTGCACCCAGCTGTCTTTTTTTAATTTTTGACCTACTTCTGTCCATGATATATGCTATATAAATACAGTCTATATGTCATGAAGCCTTGGGGAAATGTTGTAGAAAATAGGGTCCACCTCATGAAGGTATTCACCAAGACTTGAGAATGAATTCAATTTCAGCACTACTACTCTCCTTTGCTTGCTGACTTTTCATCTCTCCATTCAGAGAAGCTTGTGTGTGGTGTTAATAATGCTGCTATCAGAAAGATTTTGCTTTGTGATGGTGATTTAGTGTTAAGCAAAGCTATAGACATTTGTCAAATCCATGAGCTTACAGAAAAGCACTCAAGTATGCTTGCAAGTGATAAGATCATGGTTTCAGCAACCTCTAGAGCAAGTGTAGACAGCATGCAGCACATGGCAGCTACAACACCTGTAGGTTCCCCTGGGAGGAGCCGTAGCTTTCTAGCAAGATCCAAGACTAGCTAAGTAAAATGGACATGCTCAGTGCAGTATACGGGTGGGTTAGCAAAACACAAGTCAAGTCATATTATTAGCTGTCATAATTGTAGAGTTAATCATGAGTTTAGAAGAGGGCAGTGCTTAGCATTTGGTCAGCAATGCCACAAGTGTGAAAAATGGAACAACTTTCAAAAGTTTTGTAAATCAAATAAACCTCATTCAGTTATGAAGAAAGGTCATTCAAAAAAGCAAGTTGAAAGCTGCAGCCCTACTTTCTATGTAGATGGCATATCAGTGGTCGATGAAAAGGTTAATGCAGTAGATTTGTTGACAAAGAACAAAGTATTTTGTACTGTCCTGATCAATGGTAAACCCACAGTGCTCAAAGTGGACACTGGTTCAAAGTGTAATGTAATGTCAGCAAAAGCATTTGCTAGAGTGAGAGCTGGTGTGCAACTTAATTTGGTTAATTGTGTGAAGCTTGTTGCTTATTGAGGTGAAGACATTCAAACCAAAGGCTCAGTAGTTCTATCATGCTATTCGGCTGGGAACAGTTACAGCTTGCAATTTTATGTAGTCAGAAGAAATGTGCAGTCATTATTAGGTCTGAGAGACAGCTTAAAAATGAAACTGCTGTCTATTACTGTACAAGTATGTACAAGCCCTGCATCTCTGAGGAAAAATATAGACAGTTAGAAGAACAAGAATTGATAAGTCAGCAAGGCACCTCAGGTTAAGTACAGTGTATTTCTCATGTATCTGGTAAAGATTGCAAGTAACGATAGGACTTATATATTCTTGAAAGATATAGCCCTGCCTTCTTAACCATCATACATTGTGTCCTAATCTGGTCAGGCAGTTATTTTCAAAAATGCTGGTAAGTCAGTTTTTTTTTTTTTAAAGAGTACAGATGCAATCATTTCTTGCTTAGCTTTGCCATGCATAATTACTAATTACTTAACCTATCTAATATGAAAGACTATTTATGGTTGCTACAGATGCAGTTAATATTTACATTATTATTATTATTATTATTATTATTATTATTATTATTATTATTATTATTATTACTGTTGAATGATTCAGTCTTCATGAAAGTTTGCAACTTGCAAAGTAATACAAAAGCTTAATAAAAACTTTATAGAAAATCTGCAGCATGCATATACAAGGCACATCATCTGTTCCTGTCCTTCATTCTATAGATAATGTATGAAATAGAATATACATTTTTTTATTCCTTGATGTTTGTAACATATATGTACATTTTACAGAGCATGTATTTTACATTCATTTTATTCTTTACACATATGGTTTAAGAATGTTTTGATAGAAATGGAAAATTACTGATTAATACATATTTATGCAACTTCTAATAGAAGAGCCATTCCCTGCTGTTACAGTAAATCAGAGTGTGTTAGTGTATGCCCCTTGTTCCAGTCTGCTGTGACCTTTTCATTCTATTTTTCTCTAATAGTAGACTGAGCTGACAGTTCTATAAACCACTGCAAAGTCTTATAACTGGTTTACATCTGACATCTGACCATTAGAGGAATTATTTTTGACATAAATATTTATTTATATCAATAATTATGCCTTGATAAAAAGAGGAGTTATTCATAAGTACTAGCTTTTCTTATCTTGGCTGATGCCCTTTTATCTAGGCATTGTACTTACTTGCGGCGTTTTATTATTTTTATTAATTTCTATCATATACTTGGTCACTGGCATTCATATGAAACATTGTTCACACGTTACTCAAGGAAGTTCTCATAAGCTGGTGTCTCAAAGTTGTTTGATATCTCAGTGCTATAACAGATCCCCCAGAACAGACATGATGACTCATGTCTGTTAACATTATTCAGTGAATATTATCAAGTTTCATTGACTCAGAATACTTCATGAATCGTATTATGTCTTGGACCTGATGCACTTGGTCCGCTGTCAAAACCTGTACAACTTGTCTTCTTACACATTCAATTCCACATTTGATGACAACAGTTATTAAGCTTATACATCCTAAAATGTCAACTATGACCAGTATAAGCTGCATCAATTTCCTCCACAGCCACTGATAGAACAATTCAGCCAAGAGAACCATGTTTCTTTTTCTATTTGTATTTTTTGACAAATTTCCTCAGTTAGCTTCAGGTGACTCTTGATTTCAGGTTCATTTTCAGGAATATAAGTACAACATTCTTCTCTTAAGGCACAAGTACCTCCTTTATTAGCAAGGACAAAATCTAATGCCATTTGGTTCTGTAAGACCATAGTTCTTATGGCAGTCATTTCTATAGTAACTTCTTCTATTGCCTCAAATGTAGCATTGCTCAACTCTGCCAAAAGTCCTGCCAATTTTCTAATTTCCCAAATAGCTTTCCTTGTTCCACAGAATGGAAAGATTGCTGCTCCTGCAAAGACATCATCCCCTACATCTGTTTTTCTATGTTAATATGTCTTTTTAATCTAAATTTCTAATATTAGAATTAGGTAATGTTGTAGTATGTCTAATGGATGGAATTACATGTCCCAAATAAAACAATCCATTCCAATTCTCAGGAAGCCTTTTGTAGGCTTTTTTACCACATATGTAATATATGCCTGCTCAAACTAGAACCATCCATGGAAGCTAATGTTTGATTTTAGCTTTCTTAAATGTCCAGCAAGTTTCATTACTAAAACATTCAAAACATTGTTCATTGGCAGTTTGGGTAACATAAATAATACTACAAGAACTTTTCCAAATAAATGGGTGGTTACTTGTTCCTTCTCCTTTTAAACAAACATTAGCAGTCACATTTGTATAGACAAGCCTCAAGAAAGGGTGTGTCTTTGGGATAAAGTGATTCCTTGGAACCCAATCTTGATCTGTGAGATTCAACATCTCCAGAAGGGTAAATGGAATAGGTCATAATGGAATTCCACTGTTCACAACCTGTGGTATTTCAGCACATATCCAGCATTGTTTAGCATGAAAAGTTTCTGAGTACATTTTTTCAGTGATTTGGTAAAGGTATTGAAGTACATCCTTCCTTGTGGTAGTGAGTAAAAACTCATCAGGATCACAATTAATATCAGGATTTTCATGATTCGATATTTCTTCTTGAAATTACTTGTAAGAGAAAAGAATCATGTTCTTATTAGTTTTATCTGATATTCTGTCCCTTTACATTAGTTATTACATTCCTAACTTATTCAATTTTCTCCCCTCCATTTTAATCATTTAACATGATCTTTATGAGTCCAAACATTTTTTGTGGCTGATTTTTATATGGCTGGACTTGTACAGCAACTAACCCCACTTTGCTAATGATGTAGGGTCCTATCCATTTTGAATCCCATTTACTTGTGTTTCCAAACTGGTGGACCACTACAAGATCTCCTTGTTCCACTTGTATCACCCTTGATTCCCAAATCTCATTTTGTTTACAAAGTTCTAAATTATGTACTTGGCCAGCTTCCCTGACTCTCCCTTTGCCCAACTGATTTGGTCTTGGTGCTGGTCCCACATTTTTTTTCTTTTAGTGGTATCCCATAAGGGATTTCCCCTACTTGTAAATTCATAGGTCGACCCGTCATTAATTCATGTGGAATCAACCCACATCTTTTAGGAGAATTTCGCATCTTAATCAAAATGTTGGGTAAATGTTTTACCCAACGATTCCCATACTCAGAAATCATTTTCTTTAATCCTTCCTTCAGAGTTTTGTTAGCTCTTTCTACCTTTCCAGAACTCTGAGGATGATAAGGAGTATTGCATTTTTGCTTGATTTCCCAAGTTTTGCACGTTTGTTTAGTCACATTTCCAGTAGAGTGAGTCCCTTGGTCACTATGTATTTCTCAGGGTACCCCCCATGTTGGGATGATCCTTTCACTTATTATTTTAACTACTGAGTTAGCATTTTCCTTTTTTGTTGGATGAGCTTCCACTCATCCAGTATATTTATCTATCAAAGTAAGTAGGAAACAGAATCTCCTGGTGCTGGTGGAAGAGGTCCTACAAGATCCATTTGTACCCTTTTCCAGGGTCCAAAAACTTGTGGGAGTCTATATTGTTTTCTCCTATTTCATTTTCCTACATTATGCGTGGCACATGTGATGTGTCAGTCTATATGGATTTGGATATCTGTTCTAATTCCTTCCCATTTAAACCTAGAACCAACATTTTGCTGTGGTCTTTCCCTTCTTGGATGACCTAGGAAATTATGATAATAAGTTAGCAACATTTTTCCTTTTTCAGGCTCACTTGTTTGCATTGTATGTAAAGGACCTTTTTGAATTCTCCTGGTATTGACCCAAATTCTGGAAACTTAACCCATTTCCATTCACTTCCTTGAATTATTAAAAATTCTTCTATTTTTATCTTTCTTGATGATGTCTGGCTGTCCTCTCAGAATTTTTACTATGTTTCCTAACTGCTGAGTATCTTTTTTGTTTTTGCATTTAAGGTCATATGAGCACCTTGTTAAATTTAGGACCCCATAACAGTTTCATTTTGTCTGTTCCTAGAATTGTTAATCCACATACAGTAGGTGTTATGATGATCCCATCACATTGGATTTGGGTGACTTTACCTACCTTACTTTCCACTCTATGTTCATACTCTGTACACTGGTCTTTACAGATGTAAGCTGTACAATGTAAATGTAAAGGATTTACAGGTAAGACCATTTTTATTTGGCACTTAGAACATTTTTTACCATTTTCCTTGTTTGCTTTTCTTCTACAATGTTTACTTCCCATGCCCAGTAGTGAGTAACATTTTGTATTGGATATGTTTGTTTAGAGTCAAGGACTCCTTTTGCTAGCTGGTCTACTATTTTAATAGCCTGACTGTGCACCTCACTTTTGGTGTGAGCTTCGACCCTATTTATACTCACTGTAGAAGGATTGTCAACTTTTATCAAACTCCAAATTTCTGCTAACACTTCCTGATGACTGCTTGGTTTATCATCAGCTGTAATCAAACTTCTCCTTGCCCAAATGGGAAGAGATGATGTTAAAACTCAGACTACATACTGACTGTTTGCATAAATGATTACAAGTCTGGGAAATAAAGTTTGTTTAACTGCTTCTAGTTCAGCTCTTTGTGCTGATCACTCCCCCAGGAGACTGCTTTTTCTTTTGCTCTTTTGTTTCTGCATTGTATATTGCCCATCCTGACACAAAACACCCCTTTTCAGAGCTCCAGTATCTAGATGCATCTGTATAAAATTCTTGTTCTCCTTCAATAGTTTGGGTGCCCACCCTTAAGTGTTCCTCCTCATTTTCCAAGTCAGGGCATTCATGACATTTCCCTTGGTAATTAAACAGTTCTGGTAAAAACTTAATCTGATGGAATTCTACTCTAATTCCTCCTTCCTGACCTGCAAAACCTGCAGTGATTCTACCGAGTTGTGCATTATTCGTGTCCATTGGATTTCCCTCTAACATGTATTTCACTGGGGTATGTTTGGTCTGTAACACAACTGGAGAGCCGTGAATCATATGGAGTGTCACTTCATTAGACCATTCTGCTATGATGGTTTGCTTTTCACATTCTCTCATTCCTTTCTGAACTGGACTCATGTTCGGGAATAATAACCCAAAACCTTATACTGAGATCCTCTTTTTTATAACACTATAGCCATTATAGTTAGACCATTGTGTCCAAACTGTATGATGAACTCTATCTCTTTCTGGGACACCCAAAGCAGGTGCAGAAATTAGTTCTTCTTTGACCTTAGAGAATGCTGCTAGTGACTCATCATTCAAAATTGAGAGGTTCATCTTCCTTTTTGTTTCTTTTAAGCATATCAGTCAAGGGTTTTGCTTTTCCTGTATAATCTGGTATCCATTCCTTTGAGAATCCAAAGATCTTTAGGACTTGCCTTAACCCTGTGAGAGTAATTGGAATTGGTAACTGTCTGACCAATTGCTTTTAGTTTTCAGTAACACTTCTTTGTCCTGCTGATACTGTGATACCCAAGAAAGTAACACAATCTTTCATAAACTGACTCTTTTTAGGATTCAGTTTTAATCCTACTTGTCTTATTGCTTGGAAAATTTCTGCCAGTGCATTTAAGTTCTGCTTTTCAGTCTCCATCCCTAGAAATATGTCATCTACATATTGAATAATAGAAGGTCTGCATTCAAATGGTTTTAGTATTTCCTGCATAACATGATGAAAAACGGTTGGAGCAATATGAAAGCCCTGAGCATTCTTGTCCAAGTATAGTGTTGACCTTCTACAGTAAAAGCAAATTTCTATTGTGAGTTTTTATCCAGAGTAATACTACAGAAACCATTACTCACATCTAATGTGGAGAAAAGTTTCATTTTTTCCTTAATCTGAGAAATAAGATCGGGCATGCTATCTACTATTGGCAAAGAACGAGGTATCATCTTATTAAGTTTTCAGTATTCACCGGATAATAACTTCCATCTGGCTTCTGTACAGGCCAATATGGACTGTTAGCTGGTGAATTGATTTTTCTCACAACCCCTTGAGCTTCTAAAGCTTTCACGGTATTTAGTATTTCCTGTTCTGCTTCTTTCTTTACTGAATATTTTTTTATAGATTTCTAGGGACTGCCTATTACTTTAAGAATAAAGTCAGGGACTTGTCCACAATTATTCCTATGTTTGTCAAAAATATCCTGAGAGTAATAGATTAGCTGAGCCAACTCTTGATTTGGTGTTTTTAATAACTCAATTAAATCATACCATCCTGGATCTTTGACACTGTATTTGCATTATTCTTCACAGATGACCAGTCCTTCATTTAATGGTCCTTTAATCAATTCTCTGTTACACAAATCTATAATGTAACCTCTTTGTTTAAGATATCATTACCAATGATGTTTTCTAGATGATGACCTGATACCCATGCATGCTGGAAACTATCTTCCCCTATCTTTGTTTCTACAGGGAGACTTACTTGAGCTTGAGAGAGTTCACCTCCTAATCCTTGCATGTTTATAGTTCTTGTTCCTGGGAATGTTCTTGTAGTAATGCTAACTGTGGCTCCTGTGTCTATTAAATGCGCATCTAAGTCACTTCCTACCCAAATTGCAACATGTGGCCTCCGATCAGTGTCATTTTTAGGGTGGTCATGGAGACCTCAAGTTCCTAACCAATTTGGTATCTTCTTTTCAAGATTTTCTAATCTTTCCAGAAGAGTTCAAGGAACTCCATCCCTATTTATCTTTTCTTTTTCTTCTTGTTTCCTGTTATAATTATGTCCTTGTCCAGTTCGACCCCCACCACATGACCAACAGTCCCTGGCTAAATGTCCTTCTTTATTACTATTATGCCATTTTACCTTGTACTTTCCTTTATTTATTATTTCATCACTGGTTGAATTTACTTTTCCTTTGTTAACATATACTGTTTTAACTTCTTTTGGCTTATCTGTTAATTATTTTCTCAATTCCCAAAATGATATAAAGGCTTTATACAACTCATCATAAGTACAAGGTTGGCCCCTTTACAAGGACAGCCCTTTTCAACCAAATTGGTAATTTTTCTAACACTGTACCTAGGAAGGTTGGATTACCCATTTCAGGCCTTTCTTGACCACAATACGATCGGTGAGCACCCCATTTTTTGTGAATATATTCATCTAAATCTCCTCTTTCTCTTAACTTTATTTCAATTATTTTTCCCCAATCAACTCTAGGATGAGGTGACATATCTTGTAGAAATTCTTGAATGTCATTCCAATTAGCCTTACCTTCCCATATTTTTAATAACTTTTTTTTTCCAACTGGCATCATTGCAATAGTTAGAACACATAGGTCTTCTCTGGACCATCCAAATATTCTCTGTCCATGTTCAAGTTTTTCCCTTCTTTCATTTCAGGGTTCTTTATAGGGGTCCCATCACCCCCCAAATATGTTAATGCTGCTTGTAATTCTTGAGGGGTCAATGATCTGTAAGTAGATCCACTGCCATCTAATGCCTGTGTAACTGGGCATATTGAATATATTCCAGTATTATCTTCCCATATTTGAGCACTAGGAGTCACTGATGAAGTATAGCTACATGTTATGGCACTATTATATTGGGAACTGGATTTGAGAGGGATTTCTGTTATCTTATCCCAGTCTGGTTCTGGTAGCTGATATCCCCATACAGAGGCTATTCACCATACTCCTTTTATTCCTTCTAAAAGGGTTTTCCTAGCTTCTTGCCCCTCATCATCAACTTTTTGTCCAAGCTGTGTTCCCAGTCTAATAGCTTCTTGCAAAGCTGTTTTAATGCTTTTATTTCATGATCCCTGAATTCCACTTCTTTTTCTAAATTAATTGTTCTTTCATTTTCCTCATGTCTTCTTTTCACTGTTTGAGTAAATGTCTCTTTATATTGTTGTTTTCTTTTCTTTAATTTCATTATATAAAGCTTTTAGTTCATTTGCTGTCTCTTTTACCTGTCTGTTTAAATCTTCTACACTTTCCTGTAAATGGGAACATCTTTTTGACAAAGCCCCTATAGTCTTGTGTTGCTGCAATGTACACAAAACCCTGTTGTAAGAGAGCTGGAATGAATGTTTTCTTAACAAAATCTCTTTTGTTCTGATTTGGTTTTCCCCACTCTGTAAATTCATAAATCAAAGAAGGCAGTTTATAAATAGGACTTCTTTTTAGAACCTTCAGGTATCTCTGTTTCCCTTAACTTTTGTTGCTTCTGATTGCCCCACTCATGAATAATATCTAGTAAAAATTGTGGATCCCTTGTCTGTGAATTACCACTGCCACCACTTTCACTATATGCTTGGTTTATAAATTCTTCAAATCTGGGAAAATTGAGAGATAAAATTAACCTTGATGTTTTAGCTTTATCTGGGGTATTCTTTTTAGAATCTGACATCTCCATTCCTTTAGAGAACTAAAAAAAAAATATATTTTTCCTGAGACCTTTCCTTTTCAGATGATTCAGTAACACTTTCAGATTTCTCTTAAGACTTTTGTTCTTGAAATGGTTTAGCAAATCTTAATAAATATCTATTTCTAGGTCTGGTTACAGGTGCTTTTTCTGGTATAATATCTGGATTTAAGTACCTAATACTGTTATTTTTATAATTCAGCTTTCCAGATCTCATTTCTGGTTGCAACAACTGTGGTGCCCTTCTTCCACACATTTAAAAATCATATTACTATGCAAATTCCTTTAACTGCATGCCTCATAAATTACAGATTACACAATTAACTATGGTAGAACAAAATATTTTAGTGCTTTCTGCAGTAACAAGCAAAAGAAAGGTAGGACCTCACCCTATCAGCAGTGTGGAAGTCCCTTCTTGAGAATTTGCTGGCCAGCCTTTATTCCACCTCCCTTCCTGCGGATGGGTCCCATGGTGGAAATCTGATCCAGCCCCTGGATTCTTGTTTCCTTTACCTGAGCTTTCTTCTCTGTGTCAGCTTTATTTCAACTTTTCAACTTCTGCACTTTCGCCTTTGTTTCCTCCTGGGTTTCAGCACCCAAAACTGTGCAAGTATGTACAAGCACTGCATCTATGAGGAAAAATACAGGCAGTTAGAACAACAAGAAAAGATAAGAAAGCAAGACACCTCAGGGTCAGTACAATTTATTTTTCATGTATCTAACAAAGAGTACAAGTGAGCACAGGCCTTATATATTCTTGAAAGATGTAGTCCTGCCTCCTTAGACATATGCTGTGTCCAAATCTGGTCATAAAGACAGTATTTTTTAAAGAGTACAGATGCAAGCATTTCTTGCTAAGCTTTATCATATATTATTATTATTAACTATTTAACCTAATAAGAAAGACTATTTATGGTTGCTACAGCTGCAGTTATATTTACATTATTATTACTGTTGAATGATTCAGTCTTAATAAAAGTTTGTAACATACAAAGTAATACAAAAGCTTAATAAAAACTTCATAGAAAATTTGCAGCACATATATACAAGGCACATCATCTGCTCCTGTACTTCATTCTATAGATAATGTATGAAATACAAAAGTATACATATTCTTATTCTTTGATGTTTGTAACATATATGTACATTTTACAGAGCATGTATTTTACATTCTTTTTATTCTTTACACATATGGTTTAAGAATGTTTTGATAGAAATGAAAAATGACTGATTAATACATGTTTATGCAACTTCTAATAGGAGAGCCATTCCCTGCTGAAACAATACATCAGACTGCATCAGTGTATGACCCTTGTTCCAGTCTGCTGTGACCTTTTCATTCTATTTTTCTCCAATAGCAGGCTGAGCTGACAGTTCTAAAAACCACTGCAAAGTCTTACAACTGGTTTACATCTGACATCTGACCATTAGAGGAATTATTTTTGACATAAATATTTATTCATATTGATAATTATGCCTTGATAAAGAGAGGAATTATGCATATGTATTATCTTATCTTATCTTGGCTGATGCCCTTTTAGCTAGGCATTGTATTTACTTGCAGCTTTTTATTATTTTTATTAATTTTTATCATATTCTTAGTCACTGGCATTCATATGAAAGATTGTTCACACATGTTACTCAATGAAGATTTCATAAGCTAGTGTCTCCAAGATGTTTGAGATCCCAATCCTATAACAATGACCAAAGAAGTAGATCATGTAACCTCATGTCCCAGTTCCAGCATCAGTGATGCTATTTTCTCAGAGTATGCTGATGCTTTCGCTGACAAGGGAGGCAAACTTCCAGTTGTGTACTACATGAAAGTAGACCCATTGGTCAGTCCAGTGGTCAGACCAGCAAGGAGAGTTCCAATAGCTATGCATGACAAAGTCAAGGTCCAATTAGACAAAATGGTGCTGCAAGGTATGATTTATTGAGTCACAGAACCTACTGAGTGGGTGTCTTCCATGGTAGCTGCTCATAAGAAAAATTCAGATGAAATCAGAATATGCATTGATTCAAAAGAATTGAACAAGGCACTAGTGATCTAATCATACTATGCGTCCATTCAAGGAAATTCCCACCCTCATGCCAAATGCCACATTTGCTTCTGTCTTAAATGCAAAGAGTTCATTTTAGCAAGTAATGCTTGATCACAAATCTTCACTATTGACTACATTCAGTACTCCATTTGGTAGATACAGATTCCTCAGAATGCCTTTTGGAATAAATGTTGTCAGTGAAGTCTTTCAGCATGTAATAGAGCAAATTTTTTCAGGCTATCCATGTGCAATAATAGTGAATGATTCACTTGTTGGAGGCAATGGTGAAGCAGAGTGTGATAGAAACCTTAGGAAAGTTCTAGATAGAGTGCATGAAGTGAATTTGAAGCTTAATCAGACTACCAGAAGTTTCTTATGTAAGTCATTTATTTACCAGTACAGACTTATGACCAGACCCTTCCAAGCAAGCAGCCACTCTTGAAATGCCAGATCCAGACAATGTCCAAGCCTTACAGCATTTCCTTGATATGGTTTCTATTTGGGCAAATGCATCCCTGACTTTAATTTATCAGCACATTTAAGAGGGTTGACATGCAAAAATGTTGCCTGGTCATGGTTACAACAACACCAGAAAGGATTTGATAACCTCAAGCAGCAAATTTCCAACTCTCCTACCTTAACGTACTATGATGTTCACGAACCAGTAGTTCTTTCTTGTGATGCTTCAAAGTTCGGTCTTGGTGCAGTTATTATTCATGAGGGCAGACCTGTTGCCTATGCATCTAGAACTCTTACCCAAACTGAGATGCAGTATGCTCAAATTGAGAAGGAGCTATTGGCAATTGTCTTCACATGTTCAAAGTTCCATGATTATATTTATGGCTGAGCTATCCAAATCGAAACTGATCATTAACTTTAGTCACTATTTTACAGAAGCCTATGCATTCAGCTCTAGCAAGACTACAAAGAATGATGCTCAGATTGCAAAAGTATAATTTGAAAATGGTCTATACAAAAGGCAAACTTCTTTATCTTGCTGATTCCTTATACAGATCATCCAGAAATACCATGGAATAGCCTGAGGCAGAGAATTTTTACTTTAATGTCATGGAAGTGCGTAATCTTTCTACCACGAGACATGATGAGCTGAGAGATCATACAAAGACTAATCAAATTTTACAAAAGCTCAGCCACTTCATCAATGTAGGATGGCCATCAAAGGAATCCTGTGTACCACCAGAAGTGCAACTGTACTTTCCATACAGACATAAGATGCTGATGGAAGATAGTATCATTTTCAAAGGTCATAAATTTATTCTTCCTGCTTCCTTACAACATGAATACATTCAGATTTTGCATCGTGGCCACCCAGGTTCCGATTCTACCAAAAGAAGGGTGAGAGGACTAGCATTTTGGCCTTCTCTATTGAAATACATTGATAAAGTGCTTTCTTCCTGTTCAGTATGCAATAGTACAAAGCTGCAATTGCAAAAAGAGCCATTTTAGTTAAGCCATATTCCTGAATTACCTTGGTCAACTGTAGCCACTGACATATTTGATTGGAACAATCTGCATTACTTAGTGTTGGTAGACTCTTATTCAAACTGGTTTGAGATCGATTTACTACCTAACCTGATATCCAATGCTGTTATTGCTAAGATGAAACATAATTTTTTAGTCCATGGTAGTCCACACACAGTTATTTCTGACAACGGCACCCAGTTTACCAGTGAATTGTTTCAGAAATTTGCAAAAGAGTGGGACTTTTTATCAATGTTACTAGTAGTCCTGATTACCCACAGTCAAATGGCCTTGCTGAACATGCAGTACAGAGTGCAAAGCAATTACTAATAAAGGTCAAAGCATGACAATACCAATATCTTCTTGAATTTACTTAATCTTAGAAATATACCCCGTGACAAGCTACTTGGCTCACCTGTTCAGAGATTTCTATCTAGGCAAACCAGAACAACCTTGCCTATCAGTTTAAGTTTGTTGGTGCCTAATGCTAAAAACAACAGACCAATCAAAGCCCAACTTTTTAAGAACCGTTCTGTTCAGAAGTCCAGCTATGACAAAATGCTCAGATTTCTTCGTCCGTTAAAAGGAGGAGAGACAGTGAGGATGCAAACAGCGAAAGGCTTTGATCAAATTGGTCAAGTGAGAGGTATATGTGCTGAGCTAAAATCCTATTTAGTGGAATATGAAGGTATAGAATGCAAGAGAAACAGTAGGCATCTTCTTCCTGTATTAGAAATGAAATTGCAGCATTGTACCTGTGATACAGACTCTATATCTCAGAGCAACCCCAACAATGTTCATACTGAAGAACATGTTTCAGTATCCATTTCCTTTCCTGATGAAGTCCCAGTTGTCCCCAAAGTTGAACATTCCTTGAAGACAGTCCCTGTTGCTAGATCCAATTCTGACTTTTATGTTACATGATCAGGTCATATTTTTAGACCTAGTGTGAAATACACAGCAACCTGGACTACTGATTGTTTTGTGTGTCTTTTTTTGTATGATTGCATGTCAAAGAATTAGTTCTGTATAAGTGCATGTCAAAAGATCATTTCTGTATAATTGCATGTCATTGAATACTCTCATCTGATGTACCTGCCATTTTTCAAAGATGGATGATGTAGAACAGAGTGTGTGTATGTACTCTTAACAAGCATTTCCAGATGTAAGCACGTGCATGTAAACAGTGAGCATGTGCAGGCAGCAGTGCCATTTTGAGAGAACAGCCAGAGTGTCGACATGTATGAGTGTAGTAGTCAGCCTGTTTATAAGTTTAAGTTTAAGTTACAAAGCCTCATTCCTGATGTGTTTATGTGTAATAAAGCTGCTTGAACTAAACCAACAACCGTTCGTCTGTTTTATCCTGACCAGACGAGCGACACAAGGATATGATATTATGACTCTGCCTGTGGAAATCTGAACATGGAGAGACTTAAGCCCATTGACCTGTTGTATTACTTTTGAGGTGAGTTTGTTGTTGATACACAGCAACTTCACCTTTGGTCCCTCCCTGTGCCTAAATGTGTGGAAGGCATTTTAGCCCTGCACTGGCTGGGTGCTCTCCACAGTTTTAACTCATGTCTCAGTAACTGCACAGATGTCCACATTCTCAAGAGTGAGGAGAGCTTTGAGGGAGAGGAGTTTCTGTTTATGCTCCTGGCATTGAGTAGTAACATTTTTAGATTCTCCTGAATTGGTTTTGTTATGTCAGAAGGTTTGTCAATTTGGCATTGCCTAAAAAGGCACTTTAGGGGAGGGCAATGTTTTAGCCAATATTTGAAAGCCTAGAAGGAACAGGTGCAGACCATCTCTGGCAAAGCAATGAGGTCTGTAGGCCATATCCTCTCATGCGGACAAATATTGTACCCCCATTGAATAACACTAGAAACTAAGCCAATTATTGAAGTCAATCATATTTTCTTCACATTGTGACATCATCCTTGGTGAAGGCAAAATTCTGTTCAGTGGTACACACATACCAGCCCAGGACACATAGTCTGAGAATTCCATAAAGTCTCTATCTTTATATAGTCCCAGGAGGTATGTCTCAGGTAATTTACACCCACATGGACTATTACTGAATTGTACTGGTACTTGTGGATTAACAACCTGTGTGTAAGATCTGATGGATCATGGCTCCTTACAGATAGTTGACCATTACTCTCTCTTTACTTAGCCTAGTGAGCAAGACATCTCCGTGTCTCACAATAGAGTATCCCATTTCTAAAATATCAGCTAGTCTGTTGGTCACTAAAGGTTATCCTCACATTTATGTCATTTGGCAGAATCATTCTACTATGTTTACCAATCTGGTGCTATGTTCTACACTCTGTGGATCACTAGGCAAGGCCAACATTTATTATGTATCCCTGAGGTATCAGTCCTACAAGCTAAGCAAGTGACCTTGATAATAAAGCCTTTCTTTTTGCTTGTGGTAGATAACCAGTAACCATTATGAATGAATATTTTTTTTTTATAACTTAGAGTGAAAGAGTTTAATAAGTCTGATGAGACCCATACCAGATATTTATCTTCATCCCTGTCACTGGTCTGTCCACAGGACAGCCTATGCAATAATGAGGAAAGGCTCTGATAGAACACTTGCAACACTTCTGATTTCATGATGACATCATTCATTTGAACAACTCTCTAAAAATTCTTGGACAGAAAGCCAAACTATTGAATAAGCCATTGAAATTACCCAAGTGTCCAGTCATCAGTTTATATGTAAATGGCCCTCAATGTCCTGATTTCCTGCTGTTCTCCGTTATCTTACTTAATGACCTCCACTGCAATCTTCCATTTTGGGAGACCCAATTCTGGCAAGTCAAGTCCCTCAGGGCAATCCAAAGTGGCATTTGTTTTTTTTTTAAAAAATTGCTGAATCGTATATGATTCCCACTGAAAATACCATTTTTGCAAGGAGTTCAGCAACAAATTTAGAAGTCAGCTATAAGCTTCCACTTGGTCCTCTCGAAAAAAACTGTTTCCAGTCTCAGCCAAACTCTTTCTCTGTTCCCAAGGGATATAGAAAATTCATAACTCTCAAACTTGACAATCAGGGACAAAATCATAGATAATCTAGGACAAATATCCCAAACTGAGGATGCTTTTTTATTGATACTACTCTTTATAAATAATAGTAAGGTGCATATTATGTCCTTTTTCTAAAGCATGATAAATCTAGAATTGTAATGATTGATATTACTTAGGTCCTGACAGATGTGTACCTAGGGTGGGACAAGAGGGGAAATTGCCCCAGTCACAAAAGGTTGGGGGACATGATTATCCATCATTCATTATAATCTATTCTTAGTGCAATACTGGCTTTTAAAAGGCAGTATTACATTTGCAGTGAACCCTGAGCATTGCAGCACTACATGTGTGATCTAAACTGACAACTGTAGCAACTGTTTGCTACATTTGTAGCAAGCAGTTTGATACAGTTCAATAGAAAAACTTGTTTTAACTAAGACATCAGCAGCAAAGTACTCTCTGCAGGCAAGGTAGAATCTGTAGCAACCACTTTGCTACAGTTTAAAAGAAACATTTTTTAACTAACACATGAGCATTGTACTGCTCCATGCAGCCAGTGAATAAACTGTAGCAACTGTATGCTACATTTGTAGCATGAAATGAGTTACAGTTTAAACCATTTTTATAGATATATATTATTTGAGGAGCCAGAGCAGAAGGAGCACCAGAGATAGGGCATAGAATTAGGTCCTGAATGGCCGAGGTGCTGGGGGAGCATGTCATCCATCTGGCCACCAGGTTGGTGTGCCAGTAGAAGGAATGGCAGGTCTTTTTGTTGTTATTTTTGCTGGAAGAGCTGGTAAGGGTTGTAACACCTGTGCACTGGCCCAACGATCAAGGAGCCTCAATCCTCACCACTAACAACAGTGAGGGGCCTCCATATAGGGAAAGGATAATAAATACACACACAGTAAAGTATAATTTCTCTTAAGAGCTCACAGAGATCACAGTCAGTCTGGGGTTGGTTTTTCCCTTTCTCTCCAGGTCACCAATAAGACTCCCCACTGGCACAGCTATAAGGTCAAGATCTCAGCCTAGTGGGCAAGCTAAAACTTTCAGCACCCTCTCTGTCCAACCAGTGTTTCATGTCCCTGCCCACGTAGTTGACACACACACACAGACTTTGAGTAAAGAGTTTATACAACCCCACAAACAATCCTGGGGAAGGCTGGTACAGGTTCTCCAGCTGTGCCCCTTTTACCCAGACTTTACTGTAGAAATCACTGCCATCACCGAGCTAATATTCATCAGCTACTCAAAGGCCCTTACAAATGGTGTCCAATTATTACTGTGAATTATTATTATCCAACTGGTAAGTACAACCAAACAGTTAAGACGTATTTGGAGTGACTTGGTCCAATATCACTATATACATGCAATGTACTGTTAGAGCTTAAATTATCTCTAAACAAAAGAGCCACAGTTGAAAGGTTTAAAAATATTTAATTATAAATAATAAAAACACAAAACAATACTTCTTACTACACAGTGCTAGTCAAGAGTTCAGAGAACGGGGACGGGGCCTAGATGGCCAACTGAGAGAAGTGAATTTTGAGAGCTCCATAAACTAGTATAATAATATAGGAAAATGTTGTTATTTTCAAGTTTAAACCATCAGAAATCTATCAATAAACTATTAAACTACATAAATATCAATTTTGGTGGTGATATACAAACATTTTCCTGTCAAGTAACAATATATATTGAGTCACTAAATATGAACAACTCAAGGAATTCTCATCCAGATGCTGCTTTGAAAAAAGAACTGCAATTGATGACATCTTTGAAGATGGATGGCTTTAAAATGACTTAGAAAACGTCAAATTAAATTCTCAAAAAACAGACCAATACTCTTAAGGAACTATTACAGCAACATCATACAAAAATAATGACATTGAAGGGAGACTCAAAGAGGAAGAATTCCAAAAAGAATTTCTACTTAAACAGAATACATGGCTACTAACAAAATAGATGACTTAGGAAACAGGGAAAGGAGAAAAAAACATAAGGATCTTTAGTCTGCCTGAAAACACTGAAGGAGAAGGCATGATTTCATTCTTAATGACCTGGATTCCTGAATTTTTAGACTTGAAAGAAGGACTTTCATTTGGGATTGAAAGGGTACATAGAGCATTGAGAAAACCTGGTTCTAATTCAATAAATACTCCACCTAGATCCATAGTTATAAAATGTCTTTCATTTCTGGACAAGGAACTAATATTAAAATCTGCTTGGAGAAAATCACCGTTAAAATACAATAAAAGCCTAATAAGGTTTGACAATTCTTCCAGAATACTAGAATAAAGGAAAAAAGTGGCCAATAATAAAATTGTTGAAACAAAACATTAAAGCACAGCTGGCTTTTCCAGCAAATATAAAGATACTTTTTGCCAATGAGATGAGAACCTTTAATGACTTAGAAGCAGCTACTATATTCATCAAAAACAACAACATAGTGTCTATTCCAGAAGAAATGGAATGGATGGCCCCTACTCTTAAAAGAATAAAAGAAACAAATCCATGGACTGATGCTAGAAAGAAGAAACAAAAAAACTGATTCCAAGATAGCGATCCAAAAAAAAAATAACTCTTACAACTACATCTCTCAAAGTATCAACTGAATTTCCTGAATCCTTTGTTCATCTCCTAAAGAATATATATATATAGATATATATATATATATATATATATATATATATATATATATATATATATATATATATATATATATATATATATATATATATATATATATATACATACACAAATAATTTAGCGTATGTCAAGTTAGGTCCTTTTACCTCTGAATCTATACATATAACAAAAGGCATTAAACAAAGATGTCCCATGTCACCAACTCTATTTGCTCTGGCTATTGAAATATTGGCATATTCAATTTGCAATAATATAAAAATCAAAGGAATAGATGTTTCTGAACAATACAATTCTAAAGTAATGCTATTTGCTGATGACATATTACTAACATTATCTAATACAAAGGAGACATTAGAAGAATTAAATGTATTATTTGACAAATTTCACATGACTTCGGGATTCCATTTCCATAAATCAAAATCAAAATTTTTAAATAAAAAAAAAGAACTGCAGACTAAGGGGGATCACGTCATAGGGAAACAAGAATCTACCTTAAAATATCTAGGAATTGAGTTATGCAAAAAACTACAATAATATCATCAATACAGTTAAAATCTCTGTGGAAAAATGGAACAAAATAATATTAACATTTGAAGACAGACTGCAGTTAATAAAAATGGTTTTACTACCCAAGATCCTATATATAGACTTGGCAATACAACTGTTACCAGAAAGGAATATACATAAAAAAAGAAATTCATGCCTAATAAAATTTTTATGGTTTCCCAAAAGAAACAGAATAGCTTTAATACATCATAGCAGACCATGGAAACAGGGAGGACTAAACTTTTGTGATATAGAAACATACATAAAAACATCAATATCTAAAACAGTCGCAGATTGGATAAGTCCAAATTACTCTGCAAATTGGAAAGAATTACTAACTGTAATATCAATAAATGAATTTGATTTACAAAAAAAAAAATTCAAATAACAGATAAAAACAATTTGCAATGGCACATATTATGTATTAGAATGCAATATAACATAACAAAAACCCACTAAAACTCTTATGATTAATTATTACATTGACTCATTTAGGAAAATTATTTTTAATGCAAATATAGATTTAAAAATCTGGTTTGATTTTTTAACACCATAGCCGGGATTCATGAAGCTCAGCGCAAGGCTGGCGTAAGGCTTGTGCCGGCCGTGCAGCATATATATGGAGTAGTCGCGCCATATGCATATTAATGAAGGCGTGCAGCCGCCACAGCCACGTGCATAGGAAACGTGTGCGAGTGCATGGGGCGTATCGAAGTTGCGCACAGAGGCGTGTCAATGTCAGCTGTCAATAAGCAACCTAAACTGCTGAATATTATATTCTGTCTGCAATAGTAATCGCACCTATCAGTGTCCATGGATACCGAAACGTATGCAAAGCATGCAAGATAGTCCCTGCGAACAGAAAATGAAGAAGCAAACAGAAATGCACAGTAGGGAATAACGGGTCCCTTCCCTTGAACAAATGACATGAAAACCATGTGCCCGTAGTCCAACGTAGTGTTGATAGCTATACCATGTGGAAGTGAAACGTATCATATGTTAGCGCGCCGCCAGTAGGTACGTCCAGCCCAATGGAGAGAGTCACCAGCTGACCCATAATGTGAGGGAGGGTACATAGCTGGAGATGTGTCCATAACCAGATACATGAGGAGAAATGTAGATATATGTAGTGACCGTATGTCCGAATCATAGCCCACAAGGCATGTAATAGTCACATACAAAAGGTATGTCCGTATTTCACATACCAAATGTGATAGGAAATAGAATATGCATGTAAACGAAACAGAATGAGCATATAAACAGCTACAACAATAAGGACACATGTAGGCTGAAAGGAACAGTATGATGCGTACAGTCGACTAAGATTACCACCTGTCCCATTTTGCGAGCGACAGTCCCTCTGTGGGCAGGTGTGTCCTGACACAAAGTTGTAAAAATGGCAAATGTCCAGAGATTATAGGACATAATTATACCTTAGACGTCATGTAATAGTTGCATTAAACAGTTATTATCTGTACGTATATTACATAAATGTCATAAGAAACAGAATAAGCCACCGAAATGCTACAAGAATAAGCTTAGATATAGGCAAGAATTGTACGTTCTATCTGTCGAACTGACCGTGGGTATGTATTGGCCTGTAAAATGTGCTGTGTTCACCACAAATGTCACACTGTGACCAATTGAAAAGGTGGAAACACTACCGTCGACTGTGGGAAGGCATTGTCCACAACAGTCGGATATGTGTAAGGAATAGCTTGGACATAGGAAAAGGTGCCATCCTAACAACGAGTACACCAGGCTGTCAAAATCCGGACGTCAGCGGTATAAGCCGAACTTGTATGTGACACAGTCAAATGGGTAGTACCTGGGTATACCAACCAAGTAATGAAAGTGAAGTATGGGTGTGTATCTATGTGCGTGAGGTATAGCATGTGGAAAGCAAACATGGCAGGGTAGTCCACACAACCATAAAGGTACCTGACACATGTAGGGTAGTCAATGTGTTACTCTGGCCATGTCATGGGCCAACAACCAAAGTAGTGATCTATGGGGTGTGAGGAATTTGCATGCAAGGGGTGGATGGGTAATGGTAAAATCCTCAAAGGCGATACTGTGTCATATGCAGAAAAGGTGAACCGGAGGTGTACAAGGGGGCAGCGGGTGAAGTGGAAAGAAACACAAATACATGTAGAAACAGCTGCAAGACAAGCAGACAGGCCATAGTGTAGCACACAATCCCACAAACATATGAATATGGAAATGTGCGATACAAATGTATAGATATGTCACCGTCACATACCTACAGATTGGTCCTGATGGAACTGGCCATAACAAATGAAACACACCTGGATGCATAATGGCCTACCCAGCATACCCTCCACATCACACAACCCGCCCCCATACCAGAACGTCCACCAAATCCAGCCGTACTTGGCGTACTGGTTCGTTGCAGACACAGCTACACATAGTGACCCCTACGCATATGTAGTAGGTATTGTCATCCTAGGCAATGTCAGGATTGCAAACCATGTATCCCCTGCATGTAAAACCCCCTGCACATTTTCGTAAAGCCACAAAAATCTTCGGTATCTGCCTTGGTTTGGTCATGACCAATTTTTGGGATATCCCTCATGGGATAACTAACCTGTGTAAATAGTAGAATGGGTATGACGACATGATGTCCAATCCTGTAGATATCTAGACAGAAGTCAGAACGTGCAGTAGAGGTCCATGACACTATCCAGCGATAAGTGGTCATGCATAACCTACTACCCAGGATAAAACACCTTCCCGTGACGCACGTGTCCCGACACAAATAGGCGGGAGAATATATTGCACACATTCGCATAGTGGCAAATGGCATAAGGGTGAGGAAGACACTGACGTAAACAGAATAACCCTGATCAAGTGTGAGGGACACTTACTGTGTGCAGGCATGACCGACCATACCTGTCAACCTGTGTGAGCAAGATATCTGGACAGAGCCATGAATACCAGTGAGACAAAGGTCCAAAAGCAGGGACAATTTGTAAAGATAGCTCATAGAAACATAGACATATGAATAACAGTTTGCACATTGGCATTAATGTCCGGAGTATGAAGTCTGAAACCCAACTGTCTGTTAGCACATTCTGACTTCAGTCTTTAATGATGAGCTACTGCTGTGCCAGAACACAACAGCATATTACAGAGGTCCGTACCATACCACTCAACTGTCCAGATATTCGCAGAATTACCAGAGTTTTACCTCATATTGTTGTTGTGTGCCTCTGACAATCTGCACCTGTCTGGTAAATAGCTGAGGATTGACATCACTAAATAATGAGAAATATTTTGAGTTTAAGACTACACATCCTTCAGAAAAGTCATGCTAATGCAAAACAGTATTCTAACAATGTTCTATTCTTGTAAGAGCAATAGTTAAAATGTGTCCATATTTGTCCCCCCATCAGGTAGGTTTTGCGCAGATTTGTTGCTCTAAGAGGTTGAAAGGTACGGTCTGTACATATTTACAGTAACAACCCTTCACATTTGTGTAATGTACAACTGCATACCTGTAGTCACTTCATGTCCAAACCAATAATCCCCGTATGACTGAATACAGGTAATAGTCAAATGTGAATGAGTACACCCCTCACCGTGGAGTATGGACTGTAACAACACCACCCATAATATGTATTGCCAACAGAATAAGCTGTTGACAGGTGCCCAAACACCTGTATCTATAAACACAGGTAAAAATTCATAATAGGGGGAAACTCTCCGTCCATATGCTTCGTCTGACATTTGAACTCGGCCAGGGAAGTTCGGTTCACCAGGCGGACAAGCCTAAACCCAGATCACTACATGAACACCCTGACAATCAAAGACCGGTATGTGCCAGGACTATATGTCTTGGTGTTCTGCATATCCTTGGAGTGATTAACAATGCAGCTGGGGTCCACAGCAGTAGGCAATAGGGAATGTGTAATATGTAGTACCGCATTTTTCCTAGCAGGAGAATGGATGCCTGTGTTGTAAGTGAAGCGGTGAGGCATATGTTGATGTAGCTAAGTACTATGGGTATGCATATCAATGAAAAGGAACACCAATAGAATAGTGGTTCTGGCATCCGGCCAACGTGAATGCAGTCCCGGTTGACCTACGACCACTGCACATTTAACTTTAAAGTGTAATGACCTAGCACTCTTGTGTGGGGTCATTTACTGCACTGTTATAACTTGATATTACTTGTGAACCTCTGCTATCTCTGTAAAAAACAAAAACAAAAAAAAAATCTTGCTTTTTTCCCACTTTTCTGAGAGTTAAAAAAGTTCAGTTACAGGCTTGCTGTTCCTGAACTGTTTGAAAGTTTCTGTGAGGCCTTTTTGCTTGGGCTGAAGGAGGGTCTCTCTGTTGATCACTGGCAGTGACTAACATTGAGCAGCTTCCCTGCCCCCCGTAGAGGTGGTTACTGACTTGAAACAGTAGTTTTATTTTTCCTTTTGGGTCTATTCCTGCTTCTTTCCAGCCCCTGCTATCAAGCACGCTTTAACGTGCTTTTAGCGATGCCGGAGTTGCCACTAGAGCAGCATCGGGCAGCGCCGGTTAAACAAGGTTAAACTCTTTCTGGCTCCAGAAAGTCTGTTCTTCAATTTTTCCCTTAGAACTGCTCTGTTAGGAACCTAAACAGTTTACACCTACACTAAAAAGTGCAGCACTTGTTCCAAATAGCTTTTTTTCTCAAAAGCTCAGCACTTGTCTTATAAGCATATCCCTTGTCTTATAAGCATTCTCTTAGCAGGTCAAGCACTCCCCTGCTAAGCCCACTACTTTTCTGTCTCATACCAACTCATAATTCTTTCTAGCATGTCAAAGGGTCAGATGCTGGCGTCCTCTCCTGCCCAGTTGGTGAATCTGGGAATTCTGAGACAATGTTACAATTGCCTCATGTACACGGACAACCCTCTCCTCCTCCCAGGTAACACTAACACTTGTGAGAGATGCAGCTATTTAGCCAGACTGGAGGCTGAGCTCTCTCAACTCAGGACTGGCAAGACCAGGCAGGAGGAGAAGGCAACTACACACACCACAATACCAGTCTCACATAACTCAACCACACCACTGAATCAAACACATAAACACACTAAGACATACTCGGAGGCTCTGAGTAAAAATTTACCTAAACAGCAGAGGCCTCCAAAGCAGACACCCAAGCAACTGCAAACTCAATACACCACACAAACAACACATAAACAACAAAATCAGTGTGCAAAGCAGTCACTGCCCTTAAGGCCAAATACAACACCAAACATACTTGTCATAGGTGACTCCATAGTCAGACACACTGACGTCCCGCTCACCAGACTGAGTAAGGAGAAGGTCACAGTAAGCTGCCTGTCGGGCGCTAGAATCCGCCACATAACACAAGCACTCAGGTCTCTCAACAGCAGGTACAAGTACGACTCAGTCATTGTCCACGCTGGTGTCAACGACCTGAGACGTACCTCCTTGGACTACATGAAGAGAGACATTGAGGAGCTCTCTGATTATGTAGCCCAGGCAGGTATGACCCTGACCTTGAGCAGTATCCTACCTTCACCTAGAATGATGCCACAATACAGTGATAAGATGATCAGCTTTAATAATTGACTTAAATTCTGGTGTCATTCAAAGGGGATCCAATGTCTGTCTTCCTGGGATGACATGCTGGACAAGCCACGCTGCTTCAAGGACGGCTTGCACCTGTCACCCTAGGCTTCCGGATATTGGCAAAGGCTCTTGCCACCCCATAGTGCCTTTTAGGCAAGGCTCAAATTCTAAACCTACCACCCTAGAACACAAAAAGTAAAAACTAAGGGTAATGCTGCTCAGTGCCAGAAGTCTCAATCTCAAGATGCACGCACCGAGGCCCTTCTCAGTATGGAGAACATCGATGTCTGTGCTGTGACAGAAACCTGGTTCAAGGCTCCTGAGAGCACCCCAGCACTATCAGGTTTCACCTCATATCGTGTGTTCCGGCCCCAAAATCCGGACAACACCAAGAAAGGAGGGGTGTCCATATTCATAAAGGACACCCACACCTCAAGGTTGGTGGCAACGCACGATGCATCGGAGACCATCCAGGTGCAATTAACCATAGGCAAGACTGCTCTGAAATTTGTAGCATGTTACAGGCCACCCTCTCAAACTCAGGAACCTCACATGGCCTTCCTGAAAACAATGGAGGGATAAATATATCTCCAAACACCATCATACTAGGTGACTTCAACTACCCTAATATAGACTGGGAACACTACTCAAGCCCAAACACTCTAGCCCAAAGGTTCCTGGAGTTCATAAACTCAAATGCCATGGAACAACTAGTCACCATCCCACAAGAGGAGAAAACATACTTGATCTCATCATCACGAACATGGGATCACAATGTTCAACACCGGAAGTATACCCCTCACTGGTGAGATCAGATCATAAACTAATCTCGCTGGAGGTCCTCATCCGCCCCAACCTGAAATAAAAAGACCACAGTGAAAAACTTCTCAAAAGCCGACTTCACACTTCTAAAAACTTGTGTGGTCTCCTTTAAGGCCCCTGAGCCAGTGGTAAACATTACTCAAACCGCTGAATCACTTACAAATGCCTTCTACCAGCACCTACAGGACTGCATGGATCAGGCAATCCCAAACAAAACTAAGACTCTTTGTACCAAAGGCAAGCGTCCAGTCTGGTGGACCCCAGCCATAAACAAGCTCTACAACAAAAGGAGGAAGCTACTACAAGATAGAGCAAAATCCTCAAAAGGTAAGACACCTTTGATTATAAGTAAAAAACTAAGAGCTCTCATAAAATCATCCAAGGCAAATTTTGAGAGAAAAATCGCCAAGGACTCAAAAGACAATCATAAGGCCTTCTTTAGCTATGTTAGAAACCTAAGAGGAAACTCCCAGATATGCTCAGAATTAGTTCAAAATGATGTGAAGATTACTGAACCTACACACATTGCCAACATACTGGCTGACAGGTTCAGTGCAAACTTCTCCCCCCCCCTCCCCCCCAAAAGGAGAGATATCTATACCAGAGGATTGTAGTCCCCCCAAACATCTCAAACGCCCAGGTGAGAACTGCTCTCCAAAGCAAAACACAGCATCCATGGGACCGGATGGTGTCCCCGGCTGTGTGCTCCACGAACTCAATGAGGAATTAAACCCACAGTTAGGACAGCTATTTAATCTTAGCCTCACCTCAGGATACGTACCCAAGGAGTGGCACACGGCGACTGTGGTCCCACTTCACAAGGGCGGTGCCTCCACCGACCCTGGAAATTACCGTCCCATTAGCTTGACAAGCCTTATCTGCAAAGCCATGGAGAGGATCATAATGGAACTCATAAATAAAGACATAGGGAACTTGCAGACTTTGGATCCATCCCAGTATGGCTTTGTCAAAGGCAGATCATGCCTTTTAAACTTGGTTGACTTTTTCGAAACAGTCACCAAGGCCATTGATGAGGGAAAGGCAGTCCATACAGCCTACCTTAACCTGGCAAAGGCCTTCGACACAATACCCCACTCAGGTATCATCGAAAAACTCATCTGCTTGAATGTAAACCCATACATCACAAGATGGGTTGCAAACTGGCTAAGTGACAGAACCCACAGGGTCAGAGTTGCTGGAGCCATGTCAGACTCAAAGCCTGTCACAAGTGGTGTCCCACAGGGCTCAGTCCTGGGTCCACTCTTGTTCAGCATCTACTTTTCTGAAGTACAAGCAAACACAGGAGGGTTATGGCTGACAAAGTTTGCAGATGACTGCAAACTGGCGCCATAGTCGAAAAACACATCAGAGACAGATATCCTGGAGAAGGGCCTCAGAGAAATGGATAACTGCTGCCAGTGCCATGGCCTAAAGTTAAATGCCAAGAAATGCATAGTCATACTCTTCGGGAAAACAAGGTTACCCCTAGCTACCATATAGGTGGCAATCCACTGAGCACAGAAGAAGTCATCAGGGATCTGGGGACCCAGGTTGACAGTAGCCTTCGCTTGACACTCATGTTGCTAAAGTAGTTAGGAAAACCTTCTACATTGCCCACCTGATCATGAAGGGATTCACATCTAGATCAAGGGAGGTCATCGTCCCCTGTACTCATCACTCATAAGACCTATGATTGAGTACAATGCCCCATTCGGAATGTATCTGACCCGACACCTGCAGCAGCTGGAAAGGCCCCAAAAGTTCCTCACCAAAAGGATAAAGGGCCTCAAAATATGTCTTATGCTGCCCGACTGAAAGAACTCCAGCTCTATTCAGTCTCATACCGCTTGCTCAGAGGTGACCTGTGCCTGACATATAAGGCCATGTCAAACCCTGATTTGATGAATATGCTTCACCTCAAAAATCTAGATCCCTCAGAGCCACAAGGGCGGAGACTTAAACCTTGACACGGTTATTAATAGAATGTGCTGGAGGGACAGATTCATCACCCAGAGACTCCCTATGCTGTGGAACAAAATCCCGGTACATGTGAGGCAGAGCACCTCGCTGGCCTTGTTCAAGAGGAATCTTGACCAATGGATGGGGGATCGCAGATATACCCCAGGGATTACTTCAGTGTCACTGCTTGACAGAGGCACAGCAAAATAATGGGCATAGTTTTATTCAAACTAAAGGGGTGGCGAAAGCCAAATAACTATGGGCTAGGCTTATAAATGCCCTTGGGCAGATAGCCTAGTATGAACCTATGAACCTATGAACCTATGAATGCGTTCGTGCTGTACACACATTTAAATATGTAAAGGTGAACGTGTGTTTTGCATCAGTCCGTAAACCGGAATACAGATATGTAACTGTTACGGTCAGAATTATGAAAGGCCACGTAAGCACAAATATCTATTAAACATATGTAACCCACAATAAGGATATGCAAGTGCACCTGCGCATGTGTAATCCGCTCACAGCATAGCAAATGAATGCTGTTTTCTCCACGTTATATATACATGGCTCATACTTGTTAACCCCGTAAAGTACAAATCCGGACAAAGCCATGAAAACAACTGGTACAAATAGGGACAATCCCCAGATATTGCCCTAACAAACATAGAAAGTGGATAGAATAACAGGTGTGTCACTAGCATGGATTCTCTGAAGGGTATGAAGTCGTAACCTGAAATGCTTGTCATTATTGTCCAATGTCAGTCTTTAATGATATGCCACTAAATTGCCAGATAGACACAAGGTTATGAAAAATGGACCAAAGATAAGAGGCAAACAGCTGTACAATCAGCGTAAATCTGTACAGTTGAAAGGTATGATATGGATATATATATATATATATATATATATATATATATATATATATATATATATATATATATATATATATATATATATATCTGTGTATACACATATATCCACAGACTTAAACCAAAGCTAATTATGAAATTGTATTTATTTTTATTTTATTTTTTATTTAACATTTGTTGACTGGGAAAGTCTGACTAGGTTCCACAGATCCTGTTTTCAGTGGAGGCCCTGGAAGAAACGCTCCAGAAGCATGTCTTTAGAATGTGGGAGGAAACCGGAGTACCCGGAGGAAACCCACCTGACAGGGAGAACATGCAAACTCCACACAGAAGGCACCCCAGCCGAGAATTGAACCAGAGAACCTCTTGCTGTGAGGCAACAGCATTAACCGCTGCACCACTGCACCGCCTGATGAGGATACATTAATAGATATATACATAACAAACATATGTCCCTGTAGATATAACACATAGACATAAATAGGTCATGGTATAGCTATTATGGATAGACAGACAGACATGCATGAAAGGTGAATACACTGCTGCTTTCCAAACCATTGCCCAGAAAGTACCAGTGTGACAGGCCTGCAAGTTCTACACTTTAAACATGAATATAGGTGTCCTTTGCAGGACCCCAAAAATTGATTCCGTACAAAGTGCCAACCATCATTGATGCAAAGGAGGTCACAGCTGCAACTACAATATAGCTGTACATGCAACAGTAGCAGGTGCAAGGGTAATAACACATGGGTCGATAGAATGTATGACGTACGACCTGATATCCGGAGAGTGGGGAGTGCTTAAAAGTGTCTTCACACTTTATTATCGCTCACATTAAACATGTCTAATGGGTACTGTGGAGGGGTGTCAGGTATGGGAACCATGGGTATGCGGAAATGGGCCTAGGTGTTGGCACAGATTTATTAGGTCCGCGCCATGGGAGTGATCAATATACCTATGTGGGTATAGCACACGCCTACATTCCCCAAAAAGATTCAACCCATCTACTGGATATTGTGTAAACCATTGGGGGAAGATGTAGGGACCTATATCAGTGTCATGTAGGCGATTATCATGGATGGACATGCGTACGACCAAGATGGTAACCATACCTTTCAAACTTTCAGAGTAAGACAGCTGGACTAAGGCATAGTAAATGAAATACAAATAGGGACTATATTAAATATACCCCTGACAAAGTGAGAATGTTGATAGAATAATGGCGTAGTCAGAAGTATGAATGTTATGAGGGTTAGTAATCATGAAATAGAAATGTCAGTCATTATTATCTAACCTCACAGTCCGTCATGCCTTGCCAGTAATTTACCAGAAAGGCACATTATTATGACAAATGTAACAAAATCATAGGTCAAACCTCGGGGCGTTTACCCATAATGTGTACAGGTGAGAGGTATGACGGTAACCCGTCCTAAATAAATGTACAGAACTAGTGATACTAGGTGGACAGGTGAGAAGAAAGATGTCAGGACAAATGGCAAAACATGTACAAGTCATAAGCATGTACTTCGACAAATGTGAATGACAACGTATGCCCTGTGAAAGTCAATGTGGAAGGTTAATAGACCCAAAAGAAATGTGTCCCTCAGGGTGTCATGCAGTGTCACCGATACAGTGTCCAGTCCCCCATACTCGTACGTGAGCTCTGCCAATGACGGAAAGCGCAAATACTGGTGTACACATAAGGTACATGATAGAATAAGTAGTGTGGATAAGCACCTGTTGGCCTTTGTGTGGAATATAACCCTCTGGGTGGGTATGTCCTGCAATGGGAATGTAATGGCATCTGGCCTGTGATACCACCAAATATTGTGTGTATTGGTGTAAGGAACTTGATATCCTGCATCAGAAGCATACCTCGCAACTGTACAGATTTTCGCAGAATGCGCAGAGTTTTGCCTCATATGTTTGGTGTGTTCCTCTTGCAATCTGTACCTTTCTGGCAAATACCTGAGAACTGAAGTCATTAAATAATGACAAACATTTGAGTTTAAGACTCTAAATCCTTCAGAAAAGTCATACTAATGCAAAACCTATTATTCTGTCAACTATCTACATTTGTAAGAGCAATATTTAAAATCTGCCCCTATTTGTCCCCACATCATTTTAGGCTTTGTCCAGATTTTGTGCTCTAGGAGGTTGAGAGGTATGATCAGAAACAGATACATGTCTGATAAACAGCATTATCGACTGCAAGATAACTCAGAAGGTATGACAAGCGCTGCAGTAGGAAGTTCATCATTGGCCGCAGGTATGTGCTGACATGTCAAATGACACAGCAGTGTACATGATGTACCTATAGGGCAGTCACCTTTACAAATGATGACAGTGGGACATACCCACAGCCATGCATACACCACAAATAGACATAGCACACAGCAAAGCATAGGTCATGATACACAAAGCCTCCTGTGTGTACGAGTAGAGTGAGAGTACAGCAAGGAAAGATGTCCACCAAGCTATTCAGCAAACTCCTGTAGGGGCATGTAAGACCACCCGTAACACGAACATTGCACGGACAATGTTGGGATTTACAACATACCCAACTTGTATGTGAAAGCTATGCAAATGATGTAAATATGCGATACATGAAACAGTAAGCTGTCCATGCAAGAGCAGAGTTATGTGCAGAAATGTACCTGGATGTTAGGCAACTAACGTTCTGCACCTTGCCAAACGGAGCAATGACAGCTGCAAATACAGTATGAATACAGTTGAAGAAGCATGCCAATGTCCAAATCTAAGGCCAGTGGCATTATTGTCCATTGGATATCAATAAAACTGTAGTTGCCCTCCCCCGATCTCTGGTGTGGAAGCATAGCGCAGCGCCACGAGAACGCACTGTGCTTCAAAACAAGACGAATATGTATAATATACATACAAAATGTAGGTTTAGTTAGATGTTAGTACGCCATGCAGATGAATGGCAAGCTGGAGACAACATGGCTACTGCGTACTGGTTGTTATGTGTGGAAGCGCTCTGTCAGGGATGTAACGAGGCATTTGTAGGCAATCTGATGCAAGTGAGGCTGAGGATAGTGAATCACAACATGTCATGCCATATGGGCCAGGCCTCTACAGTGTAGTGTAGGATAAGGGGACTATTAGAGTAGAAGATAGGTGACAACATGAGTGTGTATGTATAAAATACTGTAATCTTACCGGAGCAGTGTCACATGTTTGCTGTCAGTACTCAGTGGAAGAGGTGTGTTATGAGCTATCCTAGGGAAAGTCAGGAGACTGACGGTGTACGCCAAGGATACCACCGATGTTACCTGCAAACCTGCCCACAGTGTGTCCACGCCAGTGCATGCCAGTAAGCCCAAGTAAGCATGTGTGCGCGCGTGTCAGCCCGTGTGTGCGTGTTGCAGAACGAGTAAGCTAGTGTACGAATGGTGAAGCCCGTGTAATGTCATGTATGCCAGTGAACGTGTTTGTAAGCATGTATACATACTACAAACATCACACACGTACTGCACACTCAGACACACGTGCTGCCAATACTGCACACATCAGTGAAATGGCACATGGATGGAGAATACATATTCAGAATTAACAGTGCTGTAAACTATGCTACAGTGATGGTCATAGCTGCAATGCATCATGCCTGCTGATATACACATGGAAGTATCATACTTTGTGTTAACAGCATTCTAATATCAATACAGTGGAATAAAGCCACCGTGTGCATCAGCACCAGGTTAGTCTGATCCTGCATCAATGTTACACATCACAGGTGGTGGCACAGGAGACATCGTATGCACAGGGTGTGGTGTTACATTTCCAGAGTTGTCATTGCGCCATCCAATTTACATGTAGGTGTGTGTGTGTGTGTGTGTGAGCGACAACGGTTATTGCATGGCCCAAAGGTGATGCAATGGGTTTGTGTATCTGATAGCCCTAGCTGTTTGTGGTAAGTGTGTCTGTCTGCATATACACAGGAACAGCATGTGTCAGCCATATACAGGAGGTTGTGGGACAGTCACAGACCGTACCTGCCAAGCTGTAGAGATCGCCATTACTGGCCATGGACACCCCTCCATGCATCCAATACTAACCCAGTCCTGCACCTGTCAATCTATACACATACAGTCCTGGGATCTGTACCACAACTTGTGGATAAACGTGAGTCAGTAATGTTAACCTGAATTGCATAGAATTGTCAGTTACTACATACGGATATGAGCCATACTCACCCTCCAAAGTAATAACCACTGCTGACTGTTGCCGAGATGTGCATACGACCATTCAAAGGTGCTGTACAAACATTGTATCCAATGCCCCTTGTAATACCCAGCAACACAATAACCGGTCACTACACAAGTATAACCCACGATCACTACAGCACACAGTATGTTCACTATCACAGAGCCATAGCAGATGTACATACATCCAAGGTGATCACGTACAGATAATGCAGCACATTCAAGAGTGATAATCTCAACATACATATCTATATATATATATATATATATATATATATATATATATATATATATATATATATATGTAGATAGATACATACACACACACACACACACACACACACACACACACACACACACACACACAAACACACAACACACGTGGCAGGGTTGGGAGCAGAACACAAACGTAACCACTGTACCACACAACAGCATTACGCAGTTACAGAATGCGCGACCGTGATTAGTAGATCACAGCATTCACACAGGCATACGTCTAGCTTGCAGACAGCAGCATCAAAGGCAAAGACGCCACATGGATGTTATGGAGAGTGAATACTGTAAAACCAATGTACTGTTGTCATGCAGCTGGAAACACACACACACACACTTGGCAGGGTTGGGAGTCGAACATACACCTAACTACCCTATCACACTACAGCATAACGCATTAACAGAACGCGCTACCGAGATTACTAAACACAGCAGTCCCAGAGGCATACTTCTAGGCACGTGTCATCATCCGCAAAGGCAAAGACGCCGGTAAGAAATATCTGTGGTGTGAGGCATCTAAAAGCACACACACACACACACACACACACACACACACACACACACACACACACACACACACTTGGCAGGGTTGGGAGTCGAACATGCACCTAATTACCCTATCACACTACAGCATGACGCATTTACAGAATGCGCTACTGAGATTACTAAACACAGCAGTCCCAGAGGCATACTTTTAGGCACGTGTCATCATCCGCAAAGGCAAAGACGCTGGTAGGAAATATCTGTGGTGTGAGGCATCTAAAAGCATGACTGAGTCCCCAGGCGGACAGGAGCATGCACGCACACACACACACTTGGCAGGGCTGGGAGTTGAACATACACCTAACTACCCTATCACACTACAGCATGATGCATTTACAGAACGCACTACCAAGATTACTAAATACAGCAGTCCCAGAGGCATACTTCTAGGTGCGTGTCATCATCCGCAAATGCAAAGATGCCGGTAGGAAATATCTGTGGTGTGAGGCGTCTAAAAGTCTGAGTCCCCAGGCGGATGGGAGCATGCGGGCATACACACACACACACACACACACACACACACACACACACACACACACACACACACACACACACACACATGGCAGGGCTGGGAGTCAAACATACACCTAACTACCCTATCACACTACAGCATGACGCATTTACAAAACACGCTACCGTGATTACTAAACACAGCAGTCCCAGAGGCATACTTCTAGGCACGTGTCATCATCCGCAAAGGCAAAGACGCCGGTAGGAAATATCTGTGGTGTGAGGTGTGTTAAAGCATGACTGAGTCCCCAGGCGGACGGGAGCATGCGCACGCACACACACACACACACACACACACACACACACACACACACACACAAACACACACACACACACACACACACACACACACACACACACACACACACACTTGGCAGGGCTGGGAGTCGAACATACACCTAATTACTCTATCACACTACAGCATGACGCATTTACAGAACGCGCTACCGAGATTACTAAACACAGCAATCCCAGAGGCATACTTCTAGGCGCGTGTCATCATCCGCAAAGGCAAAGATGGCGGTAGGAAATATCTATGGTGTGAGGCGTCTAAAAACATGACTGAGTCCCCAGGCGGATGAGAGCGCACACACACACACACACACACACACACACACACACACACACACACACACACACACACACAAACACTTGGCAGGGCTGGAAGTCGAACATACACCTAACTACCCTATCACACTACAGCATGATGCATTTACAGAACATGCTACCAAGATTACTGAACACAGCAGTCCCAGAGGCATACTTCTAGGCATGTGTCATCATCTGCAAAGACAAGGACGCCGACAGGGATTGTATAGAGAATGATCAGTCTGACAGCATACAGGCATATTACTGTCCCACGGTAGACGTAGACAAACACACGGCAATGGTGTGATCGGGGCAACTAAAGATTTATAGAGCACTACAACAACAATACATAGTCACGGGACGCGCCACAGACAGTGCACCCTTCAAGATAGTCGACCAGTGTGTACTCGGTAGGCATCCATTGTGATGTTGAAAATGGACATCTGTTGCCTGGATGAACACCATGGCTATACAGGATGTCAACGGCCATGCTCATGCACAGAGGGACATCACCGACACAAGGTGTCACTGGCCATGGCCACATGCTTAGTAATACACGTCGGTTCGGACTGTACTGTGTGTTGATCTACACAATGGCGTACTGGGCATGCTCACACACTTAGCAGTTGCAAAGGGCCGCCTTGCATGCAGACGGAGTCTCAACACACAAGGGCTCAGTTTGTACTAATCTGTGTGTCCATCTACAAAACAGCGTACTGGGCATGCTCACACACTTAGCAATTGCAAAGGGCCGTCTTCCATGCAGATGGAGTCTAAACATGGAAGGGCACAGTAAGGTATAACTGTCCCCACACACAGGGCGGGCCGTCTTTCATGCAGACGGAGACTAAACATGGAAGGGCACAGTAAGGTATAACTGTCCCCACTCACAGGGCGGTCACACACATGCAGCTGCCATCACAGCTGTCACAGGTGCAGATCACAGATGTACACACTGCAGTCCACACTGTAGCCCTCAAGACATCACCATGTCATTGGTGCAGCAATACACAGCCATACATTAACACAACACCGTGTGACACATGACCAGTGGACTGTACAGAGGTCTACAGCAACTGTGCAGAGTACACATGTACCAACAGGGTTCCAACAGGTTTTATGCATTGCAATGATACCACTATACATGACCAGGTCTGCTCAAGACATACCAGGGGCCCCGGGTCTTACACAGCTGTGACAGATGAGTGTTGCTGTACACCAATGAACACACATGTTTGGATATGTCATACATGTGATTACAGTGGATGTGTGCATGGACCACACACACAACACATATGTACATAGCATAGCCTTTGCTGTCCCCCATGCAGAACAGTGGCCTAAGCAATCATACGAACGCAAATGGAAGGTGGGTCCATGTCTGTGGAATGCTCACAGTACAGAAGGTAGCAATGTTGACCAAGGACACATTCCCTTGTACTAGTCGCCCATGACACCCATGATATCATACCACAGTCCATGTGTTATGTATGTCAATACACATGTCCACCAATAGCAATGCATACAGACATGGCTACAGGAGACACATGTAGGACCAACACACATGTACAATCTGTACTGTGCATGCAGCAACCATGCATGTGCAGTGGCCGATGTCCGTAACACAGCTGCGCCTAACTACGACATGCAGTCGCAATGCAGCCCCATCATTGACACCTGTATATGGTGACATTCAGACAGTACAGTTGGTTGTACATCACGTATGGAGGGATGTGTGTACATAAAGTGGTGATCCACCTGTGTAGATGTATGTGTGCCGGGGATGGTTCACAGGTGTGTCACACGCCATCCTACCATGCCATGTGCAAACAGCACGCTATGTCACTGTTATTTGACGTTGATGACATAACGCATACACAGCGGTCAGTTGTTACCAACTGTATGTCACATGACACCTGTAACACTTACATCCTCCCGTGTGCATATAGCGGCACAATTGCCAGACATAGCGTTGGTACACATAATGCGGACAATACTGCTGCATGTCCATCAAACATCTCATCATATGGCAGGTGTATCATTCCCAGCACTGTCATGTGTGTCCGCTTGTGTGACCACATATGCCACATATGGTGGGGATTACATCCCAGTTGGTACACATCCCTGTACACTGTTGTAGAGATCTGTACATACTGCAGTGTGGAAAGCATGACGTCGGCAGGTGTGGTGCATCACACACATCGGCTATCCAAATACACATTTCTGGTCACCACAGTGTGTGTGTGTGTATGTATGTATGTATGTATGGCTGTCTGGTGCTTGGTGTGAGGGTGTATGCTACCATACAGTGAAAACAGGATCACTAACCCCTCATGGTGATGCAGTCTACTACCCTGTTGATGCCATCAGTCCCAGCCATACTGGCTACCTGTGCATGTTTCTTCTTTGTGTCACGTCGTGTAGGTGCAAAGTACTGCGAGGGTGATGACCACATAGGCAAGGGTCCACACCTCAACACTATGGGGTGTGTGCAATAGTGGTGTAGACCCCGTGAATGTGGCCATGCTCCTGTAATGTGACAGGGTATTACTGCTACACAGTGTGGCCTCATGCTATCAAGTGGCCTCTAAAGTCATCATTGGCCAGACCACTGTGTACAACCCCTGCACCATGTCAACATACCTGTAATGTTTCCTGGTATGTATGTCACGTCTCTGACCACCGTAGCCTGTTCAACTGACCACATGCTTCAGGTGCAGTATATGTGTGGACATCTGTGTCATGTTAGACTTTCCAACAGTTAGGTTGAGGGTACGTTTAGCATGCTGATATTGCCATACGTGCCTGTGAGTACTCCACAGTTACAAATGGGAGACTGCAAACACTGCTACCTGTAGGCACATGCCAGTACATCATAGGAGGGAACCATGGCATCATTACCAACATGCTGTTACTGTTGTAACCGAGACATGTACTGTGGACATATCTCAATGCATGCTGCTCCCGGACTACATGGTATGACTGGTGCATGTCGACAGTGCACAACCAATGTCACATACCCATCTCTCAGTATTCACACACATCCAATGCAACATACACATCCCTCACTATGCATACACAAGTAATGTTAGATACACCTCTCACTATTCTGTTCATCCTGTGCATCAGACCATTTGAGCATATCCCTGCACCGATGGTGTGGATGACAGGGATGTGGCACAGGCTTCATCATATGCGCAGGGTGATACTGTTTGCCAGGGGAATAGGCTGCACCAATGGATGACATCATGTGTGTGGGTAAGGGCCGGTGATTTGATTGGACATGTCTGTTCCATATGCATGTGGGTGTTGTGGAGCCCTACAGTTGTGTTTGCTGTGGGCGTGTATGTGTGCACACAGTTCTGTTATTTGTGAGGCCTACACAACGGTGTTATCGACAGATCCAGGTTGTACAGCTCACTGTGACCAGCCATGGCCACGTGTCCTGTGCCTGCCAGGGGTTACACGGGCACTACTAGGTGGAGGTACAGAATGGCTACTGTCCGATGACACAGGGCCACTGGAACCGTGTCCCTGCCGGGAACATCCAGGGCCACGTCCATGTGGCCTGCTGTGTCCTGGTGTGGACAGCGTAGCACCAGCTGCACTGCTACTGCTACCAGCACTATGGGAGCGGCCATGTGAGGTGGAACGCTCACGTTGACCTGCACTAGGTGGTGTAGCTGGCCTACGTCCACATGGCCTATGCCTCACCCCTACCAGATGTTCCAGCACAGACAGCTCATGCTCGCGGATTGCCATGCCATGGTCAAGGATTCTGACCATGTTACCCAATCGCCTGTCCAGAACATCAGCAATCTGCTGTTGAGCACCTGCCAATGCCTGGATGTTGTTGTTTAGGGTACGGATAGCAGCCCTCTGCAGCCTCTGCCCTTCTCTGTTCTGCCATTCGGCATGTGCCTGTGCCACCATTACAGTCTGGAACATGCGTCTGATGATTCCAGCTGCTGCGCTATGTCCTACAGGTGCATGTCTGCCAGAGGTCCTCCTATGAGCAGCACCAGCCACATGCCTGTGTGGCACATCTGCAGTCAGTACACTGCCACCATGGTGTGGAGACACACCTTCTGTAGCCACTACACGTTTCTGTTCAATGTTAACAGATACTGACTGTCCTTCCTCTATGGCCACTGGTGATAAGGTATGTGTTGGCAGCTGAACTGTGTGCGGGGAAGAGGGGGACATAGCTGGGATGGCAACCGTTGGCACAGATTCAGCCCCTGACATCCCTGCCTGTACCTCATGCATATGTTCATCACTGCTAGCATCTGTGGGGACACTATCAGATGGACAGCAGGAGGGTAACGCACCTACATCACCTGTGAATGCAAAGACAGACTCTAAATTACAATAGACACACACACACACACACACACACACACACACACACACACACACACACACACACACACACACACACACACACACACACACACACACACACACACACACACACACACACACACACACACACACACACTGACACACCATGCATGTGATATGACAGATGTCATGCAGCATGCTTGTGATACAGCTGACAGCATGCAGCTCAGACATCACTAGTGTTTGTAAGCACACCCCCTGGAATGCGCACTACAGCAGGCAGGTGTCATATCATTATCCATGCAATTCACACGATCATGGTAGTATGCATGCATCCCTGTGATACACCATGTGGACCAGAACAGGATAACAGTACACATCGCTGACGTGACCCTGACATGTAATCTGCTGACGTGTGCATTAGCATGCATGCATGCCTGACACAATGGTGTCCTGACACATGTAGAGCGTTGTACTGGGTATCACATTGAGGTGCTGTCCATATGCCCTACAGATAGAATGCATGTTGAGCAAATGTGCATGGGCATGGTAGGGGACTGTGAGCCATCTACATTGCTGTACAGTGTGAAGTACAGACACTGTACCATTGCATGGCATCATGAGGAGTCTATATTGCTAAACAGTGCATGATATGTACATATTGCATATCCAGAACTGCATGCATACCCATTACATACCTCTGGATTGTGACCCATGATGCTGAGGTGTATACACACCACACCAAACCATGCTGTGTCATGTGACAGGTCACTGGAAGACATACAGATGACACCCCTGCACAATGACTACAGATTATTAGCTGCCCAGCAATCATGTCCACGCATAGCGGACCTGTCACGTCACCATTTCACACATGACATTGATGTACCATGCACACAAGGTCCACAGCTAACAGTGATGTCCTATGGCAGCAAGGGAAAAATACAGTATCTATGGCCTGGTGTCACTGTCAGTGGAATCTGTAAAGGTGACTACTGTCATGCTATGACACAGACGTCATGTTCAACACATCTTTTGAGGTAGACATCACTGACACCTCCACTAGCTGTGCACAGGCATTTAAGATGTGCAGCGTACCACATCACCAGTACAATCGGTCTAGTACGGCTGTAATTCGACCATGTGTGGACAAAGTGGTACAGGGTGTATCCACATCCCATCTACTGTGTGGCTACATGTCTCCGGCCATCCCCCATGGCCTTATGTGCGCATGGGTTTGTCATGTATGTGATGGCCGTCTATCACACATGTCTGTGTTATCCCATATGACATACACCCATAGATGTTGGATATGTCACCATCCACAGGGCTATGCAGACAACAGGTGCATGTGTGGTATGTGGGGTATGGGTTATGGGAAAGTGTGACAATATTGCAACCAAAACGCTACGTGTCTGAGACATGTCGGATGGAACATCACAATGTGTGAACCCATTGCTGGGGCATATAACACAATGGTGACACCTGTGGTCTGCCCATATCACTGTTCACTGTGCGGTACTGTTTTGTGTATCACATGTTTTGTTTCACTGTATAGTACATATGCCTCCATTGTAGAACACCTCCACTGTTGTATGCACAGCTGGACACACATGTAGCAATGACAACTACTGTGGTGTCATGTCTGTGTGTCATTTCATTTGTATATATTGCACATGGGTGGCCTGTGTGGATGATGGGTGATGCGACCTGTATATCCATGTATTCACTGGCCACATGGCGAATAGATCTATGCTTTGACATGCCTGATACCGATGACAGTCTCACCTGCAACGGACTCTTGTCTGTGCGGCACATCAGAGGTACCTGTATAGGGTGACACAGCAGTATGAACATTATCCATGACTGTATGACAGCCACAGGGTGCACAGTGCAAGTTAACACATTTGCCTGTACAATAGTATATAGTAAGCACATGTGTGCATACCATACCTCTCAACCTCTTAGAACAATAAATGTGGACAAAGCCTACTATGATGGGGGACAAATAGGGACAACTGTGACATATTGCTCTTACAAACTTAGAAATTTGCTAGACTAATAGGTTTGCATGCACATGGTTTTTACACGGAATGTGCAGTCGTAAACACAAAGGTATGTCATCATTTAATGTCTCCATTCCTCAGCTATTTGCCAGAAAGGGACAGATATTAAGGGGAACACACTGACAATATGAGGCAGACATCTGGACATCCTGCAAATACCTGTACAGTTCAGAGATATGGTGCATACACAGGGTAGCATAATGTAGCAAGCAGCATGTGTGTCCACATACCTTGAATATGTTGTTACATTACATGATGTACACTTACACATGCCCGTATGTGGGATATACTGGCCATATGTTCAGTACTGACTTACCAGGCAACTCCAGGCTCATTGGTTGGGAGACACCCACCTCCACGATGGCAGCTAGTGTTTGTGGGAGCTGTTCCGAGGGTGTCCCCAGACTGGCCAGTAGCTCCTCTGTGTGTGTGAGTGGAGGCTGGGTTGGTGGCCCACAACCTGTTCCACCTTGTTCCCTGGCGATTGCAGTGGCACGCTGTTTTGCATGACGTATCAAGTCCGTGCAGTCTCTGCGCACCTGCTGGTAGGTGCGGTTGTGGCCACCCACTTCGTTGACCCTCCTGCGTAGATCCTGCCACAGGTCGTCCCGCTGCTGTGTGTGCTGTGGCACATGGCTAAATAACACCTCGTAGTTCTCATGGAGGTACGGGATTAGGACATCATCCTCCTGTCGGCTGTATGCTGGTAGGCGTGTACGAGGCATTATCTGTAAGACATGATGAAGGTGACAGGTCACATTTACACACATGTACAGTGATACTGCTGCACATACATTTCTAGTACATCTGCACAGTTATCTTTGCAAATCAACATGACACTAACACGACTGGCACGTATGTGTCACACACATGTAAAACCCATTATGCATTGGATATCATCCCCATGTATGTGTGTCACCTCATTAGTGTTCCTACTGCATGTGACATCTGTCTTCATGTGGGCATGTCTGTTTGCCTGCACTGGTGTTCCTACCTATCTGCACATGCCTGGATGTATCCATGGTAATGCTGTTGACCTTGATGCTGTGTATATGTCACATATCAGCACAGACACAGCCTTAATAGACTTGGGCAGTGACAATGCACCAAGTACGCATGGAAACCTGTACATGCATCTGTTTTGCCATAGACATCTGCACTGCACTGTACAGCTGTTCAACATCCTGCCACGGATTGCCTGTGTTGCACATGTGATAGACATGGGACAATGGCTAGTCGGACGTCATTCGCAGGTAAGGTTGTTGGCTATAGCATGTACAGGCTGGGTTTACTAGCTGTATCTGACACCCATTACGCCACTGCGAGGGGCATCAGTGACACATTACTGATCCAGATAGTTGATACTACATCTACCATACGGCCATCACACCATGTATGACAGGGATGATATGTGCAGCTATGTGAACAGGGCTGCATGGTATGGTGGGAGTATGTCACAGGTATGGCACAGGGATCTGTCCAGCATGTGGCCATCCTAGTCGTAGGTCGGTGATTTTCCATGATGTATGTCTTTCAGATCAGGCTATAGACATGTAGCATGTCCAACAGCATAGTGTGGCATATGTCTGTATGTAAGGTGGATAGCATGCTGCATACTGTAGGTGAGTATTGTGGAGGCTGGTATCGGCCATCCACGCATGGGCCCTACCCCTGGAGGGTGATATGTGTTCCAATATTAGTCACACAGGTGCTGTGTATGCCTGTCCACTGATCTCCGTGCTCATGGATACCACCCTGTCATGTCATAGGTACCTCGATGAATACCTAAAGGGCCAGGGAGACTTCTCCAGCTCAGGGAGGTGTACTGCACAACACCATCCCTAACACAGTGTCCATAATGTTGACCACAGCCTAGGTGTTACTTAATGGGTACTGGGGTATTCCCCTAGTGGTGTCATTGCTGATATCATCCACCAGAATGTGCACATATGCCACACACCTAACACACACAGCCCATTCTGTATGTTCACAACACTGTGACAACTATTGCCCATAGGTCATGGCCATTCACATCCTCACATACACAGATGGCTGACATTTGTCTGTGTGGTATGGGCTACAATGTGGGTGGGGTACAACACATTAACCCTGGTTTACTGTCGCTGACAATGTGTGATATGCACATGTCCCTGTAGCACCTTTAGTAGTTGTGAATCTGTCAACAGGCCACTAGTAGAACACTCCTGTGACATACAAAGGCATTTGTAGTCAAACATCCATACTGTCTTGTACATCTGTACTGCTAACATCTACACTGATAATGGTTCATGGACTTGCAGACCATTCCCAGGAGTGTTCTGATGCGGTGCCACCAATCATGACTATTATCAACACGTGTGGGTTGATATTATCCAACACCCTATCTGTATTGTATGGGCATGCTCGGCACTTGTTCAGAGCTTCTTGGCACGTTACGAGCTACTGCTTAGTTTAGCACCCATTTCACACCAGTCCTCACAGGTACACTATCTGTCCATACATTTCCAGCTTGATTACAGTACAGCAGCTGTCGTACACACATCACTCACATATCTCGTGAGACATGGTGGTTTGTACGGAGTGTCCACCTGGCACATACCACTTATATACAGGCATGTCCAACTGGCACGTACCAGTGCTATTGCATGTCATTATGATGACTATGTTGTACATGTGGCAATAGAGCTATTCTCATGTACACAGTCAATGCACACCTTCCAACATACAACAGTACAGCCTGTGGGGGATGCACATATGCAGCCCGGCTGGGGGTTATACTGTCACCAACCCTGACTGCACCTGACAGTCATGTGGGGATGTGCAACATTCGCAACACATCCCACTCATCACATAGTCCCACATGATCCCCACCACAGGCCACACATATGGAGACACCTTGTACAATACCCCTCCATACCAATGGCAGCCCACATCGCCAAATAAAACCCCACCAACCTATAGCCCACAGATACGTGTGCCCATCACATACAGCCAATAGGGTGTCATAACATACACAACACACCTGCCATAGGTGACTGTCGGCGGTCACACTGCTGTTCCACTCAGCAGGCTACACAAGGCGATAGTCACTTACATCCTGCTGTCAGGTAACTGGTTCTGCAACATAACCTATGCACGCATGCCACAACTCAGCAGGTATGATGTGACTGTCATTTTCCATGTTTGTGTGACTGAAGTTGCATCTCAGGGCACAGACTACGTGTGCAGGGACATGCAATAGTCCACCAGTGTTGTAGCCCGATGGTGTGGTCCGAGCCCTGGGGAGCATTTTGCGGTCATCTGGACCTGTTACCACTGTACAACGAGCGACTGTGTCACTCCCAACAGTTGTCCATGCTTCTGCTGTCATTCCACAGGCATCTGGTATATGTCCACTTTGACAGACCTAGTCAAACAACATGATGCTGTGGCACAGTTGACCTGCACCTGTCAGCCCTGGGAGTACGGATTACATGTTGGACTCTTGCTGCTTTTATACTGCCTGTCTTGCACAGTGTCCAATAACAGTCACCACCAGAACGGGAACTGGCTAGCGAAACATGTGGTCATGTAACACAATGCTTGACATCATCCTCGGTGATGCACGCAGGCAAGGCACACCTGATACTGTACCACTTCAATATCTCTGCAGTGACTGGGACCTGCCTCTTGGCTCTGCAGAGCACACCTGCAATGACTGGTTATAGACTGGTTATAGACAGACCGTACCTCTCAGGCATGTGCCTGGACTGGCACACCCACGTCTGAGGTGCCCCATATTCCAGTATGTTGTACACACATCCCAGCTGGTTACTTAGCACAATGCATCACAGGTGCTCCACGTGTAACTAACTGTGTCCGGAACTGCTATTCACAGTATTACCAGCTGCGATTCAACATACCCCACAGTTACCAGACCTCATTTCATGGTGTACTGGACAGTTGGTCTCATACTGCTGCTACTGATGTGAGACTGACAGTAACCCACACTTAACTGTGATAGCCACACATGTACTGACACATTAGGCGTATGCTGTTTGTGAGTCATAACCTCCGCTTGGCTGGTTTGACCCATACACACCACCTCCAAGACCAACAGTATCCTTGACATGGACACTACCAACATGTGACTGCTGTTCCACACCTGGGGTTATCCCCTCATTGGTGGGGTCCGAACATACATTAGAGAGTTGTCATATGATACTATTTTATTATTTTTTTATTATTTTATTATTTCATTGTTTTATTTTATTGTTTTCCATGCTTTTTATACATCAACAGAAATATAATTGTTTAATAATTTATGCAAATATTTTTAGGAAGTAATATATACAATATTTAATAGTATTTATTTATTATATATATATATATATATATATATATATATATAATGTGAGTTTTTAAATGATGTTTGTAAAAGGGCATCTGTTGGGATTTTATATTTTGTTGTTCAGTATTTGACTTTCAAAACTAGCTATTAATTAAAATTAGCTCACGGATCACATGATCTTTATTCATTTATTTAAATAAGATTAGCTGTCCTTCACTGTTATCTTGATAAAGCTCAGTATTGCACTGAGTGAAAGCGCTTGAAAGTTGTGTGGTTTAATAAATACGTTTTTTGGAGATTATTTCTGGCTCTCACTTTTTCCTGCCGTGGATCACATTTTTATTTGGTTTTGGTCCTCAGTTTCATTTTTTGGTTCTAGCTTTTGATCCGGTTCATGGCAGAAGAAGTGGCACAGAGTGATTTCACGGACACCCCACAGGTGCTTAGAACATTTGACGAAAATGGTCCGGTTACTCGATCGGAATTTAACAGAGTGTTAGACATGCTAACACAACTCACGAATGTGCTTAACATCAGTAAGCCGGATTCAGTTCCAACGTCGCCAGGCAACCAGCAGCAAGGCCTGGAACGGAAGAGAAGGCGCATTTCCGGTGAACCTTTGTCAACGAGTAGTGGCGTTCAGCTTGGATCCAACAACCAGCAGATTATGAGTAAATGGGTTAATAAAGTGAACAACCAGTGTTCAAGTGATGTAGGCGGTCAAGCCAAGGATTTTGATTTCAGTGCCTGGGCCGGACAGCAGTTTTGGTTTCAACAAGGTACTGACAATGCTATTAACAACGCTGATATTGAACAAGACTTTAATATATTACGGGACAAATTATATATGTTTAAAACAAATCAATTGGAGATAGATTACTTAAAAGAATGTGTGAAAGTAGAGAGGGTCCCGAAAGGGTTACGATGTTTTAAATTTCCAAACAATGTACAAAAGGGTTCTACATATTACAAAAAACTATGTGATATTTTTAATCATGCAGGAATTGAGATGTTGGAGGGTATGATAGCAGAGTATGAAGCGAAGGCTGATTCTCTGCTTAAGGATTTGAATGTTTTGAATAACACAATGGTGAATGATACTAATTTTATGTCTGTGAAGCGTAATTATGACAATATCTTCAATGAGGTGGATCAATTTTGTGTTAAGGTTTTAAACCGTAAGATCCACAAACTGGAAAGGGATCTTAGGGAGTATAATGAAAGGATAGCTTACCCACTTCCAGTAAAGACTAGATGGGTTAACAATAGTGCTACACAGCAAATTAATGCCCATAACAATAATAATGTGGATTTACATACTGAATTGCTTAGAAGGAGTGAGAGGCTAGCAGAGAAGGAAAGAAAAAATTCACACCAGGATTTTATATTTCCCCCAGACAAGTCAGGGGGGTGGGGGACCAGATTTCCAGTGAGGAGGTGGAACAAATAATCAGAAATGTCCATTCAGATTCTGATCAAGAAGTTTTTAGGTCTTTAGATATGCTCCCCAATATCTCCACAAATTACACGGTGATGACAGAGAACAATTTCACTGTTTATAATTTCACGGATTTAGAGATAAGAAAAGAATATTTTGATTTATTCACAAGAGGCATGCATTTTGTACCAGCATGACCATTTAATTTAGAAGCAGATTTAATAGATCTTAAAATGTTTGTTAGACATTTGAATTCGTTATTATACTTCAAGGGCCAACCTTGTCCAGACACTACACTTTCAAGAAAGAGTACTTTTAATCCCCCCCACACATCCCTTTATCAAGGTGTTCGAGGAATTGGTGGAAAGAGACCTAAGGGCCATCTATACTAAAAAATCTGTCACAACTCCCCAGAATTTAAGTTTGAATGAAATGCACATAATAAAACTTCTTAAAGAAGAGAGATGTAGGGTGATGAAGCCAGATAAAGGGGGGATCTGGTTTTGATGTATATCATATACTATGACACACATATTCACAATATGTTACAAGACTCTGAGCATTATGATTTAATATCGAGAAACGAGTTGCATATAGCATATTCCAAAATTAACTACCTATTAATGGATCATCTTTTGCAGGGAGCCATTAATGAAAAGTTGTATAACTATTTATTTGTAAATAAACCAAGAATTCCAGTTATTTTTGGCATCCCGAAAACCCACAAAGGGTTGGATCCATTGAAATTCAGACCAATAGTCTCTGGTAAAGGAAGCATTACAGAACCTTTAGGTAAATTTATTGATTATGTACTCAAGCAATTTGTTACATCTTTAAAGTACATATGTAAAGATTCTTGGGATTTTCTTAAAGGTATAGGAATTCAGTTATACCATCCTGACCTTTTAATGGTAACTATTGATATAGTACAGTTGTTTCCTAGTATACCGCATTCAACAGGTCTTGATTGGTTTAATGAGGTCTTGGTTAATGAGGCTAAGCTTGATGCAAATGTTATCAACTTATTAGTTGAGTTTATGGAAATTGTGTTGAGTAACAATTTTATTTGTTTTAATGGTGAGGTATATAAACAAAAAATGTGAGTTGCGATGGGTGCTTCTTGTGCCTCCTTATATGCAAATATTGTATTGCACAAATGGGAACAGACTTTTATATTTGAAACGGATTGGGCAAAACATATTAGACATTATGTCAGGTACCTAGATGATATATGTTTGTTATGGTGTGGAACAGAAATGGATTTTCAGAAATTCATTAGTTCTATCAATTCTACCACTTCCTTCCTGGCTTTTACACATTCAGTCAGTAAACACAGTCTGAACTATTTGGATGTTACCTTAGTCAAAGATGCCATCAACAATAGGTTTGCTTCAAGAGTATACAGGAAGCCCAAATATTCCAATTCATATCTGCATTTTGAAAGCAGCCATCCTTTCTATCAAAAGAAAGGAATTGTTAAAGGGCAACTAATTCGTGCCTCCAGAATGTCCAGTACTGCAGAATATTTCTTAAAAGAGGTAAACTTTTTAAAGGAGAGGTTCTTTGAAAGAGGTTACCCTGCCCTGTTAGTCAACAATTTGGTCATTGAAGTTTGTTCACATAGGGAGGAAAATATCCACCTTTATTAGGGTCCACGACACCACAAGTGGGCAGCTTGGGTAAAAATTCTCAGGAAGTTGAACAGAATAATTACATACACTCATTTTCCAACAATTCTAATTTAATAGAAGAAACAATATCAAGATACTGGCCAGTTCTTACATTACATAAAGAGTTATTAACGATGGTCCCAAAAAACCCCAAATTTGTCAGACACAGGGACACTAATATGAAAGAAATATTTGAGAAAAAGCAAATAGTGGATACTGTTGGCAATGGACGTAAGAAGAGAACATACAAGTGTGGAATGTGCAAACAATGTCCTGCTATTTTTAATGGCCACGGTGTATACATCCCATCAAGAAAATATGTATGCCAGACAAATGGATATTTCAACTGTAATGCAAAATATGTTGTTTATTTAGGTCTTTGAATAAAATGTCAAAGTTTCTATAAAGGGAAAACAGAAAGGACACTAAGGAGAAAAATTTAGGAATATTTTTATGACATCTCCAAGAAAAAGGAATCTAATGCTTTTTATAAGCATTTTTTGTTCTGCCCCAACATGGAACTTAAATTCATTGTTTTAGACCAGATAATACCTGACAACAGAGGGGGTGACTGGGAGACCAAATTAGAATATAAGGAGCTTATATGGGAGTTAAGGTTGGATGCTGCAAAATGGCCAGGATTAAATGATAGTATGAATTTAAGTAGTGTTTTGAAATTAAGAAGAGCCAAGTTATAATATTTATGAAGATATTATTATTATTATTATTATTATTATTACTATCATCATTATTACATTAGAGAATTGTCATATGATACTATTTTATTATTTTTTTTATTATTTTATTATTTCATCATTTTATTTTATTGTTTTCCATGCTTTTTATACATCAACAGAAATATAATTGTTTAATAATTTATGCAAATATTTTAGGAAGTAATATATACAATATTTAATAGTATTTATTTATTATATATATATAATGTGAGTTTTTAAATGATGTTTGTAAAAGGGCATCTGTTGGGATTTTATATTTTGTTGTTCAGTGTTTGACTTTCAAACTAGCTATTAATTAAGATTAGCTAATGGATCACATGATCTTTATTCATTTATTTAAATAAGATCAGCTGTCCTTCGCTGTTATCTTGATAAAGCTCAGTATTGCACTGAGCGAAAGCGATTGAAAGATTAGTTGTGTGGTTTAATAAATACGTTTTTTGAAGATTATTCCTGGCTCTCACTTTTTCCTGCCGTGGATCACATTTTTATTTGGTCCAAACATATGCTACTCACCCTTGTTAGCCACATACCGGCACCACACACTTCACGGCATATACAGTAGATGAGTACTACAACACCTACTACAGATGTCGTATGACAGCGGTACTGGATGTCATGACACACGTGCAGGTGGACAATGCACATACAAATGCTGAGACATACCCCAGTGCACTTCATTAGGACGTACACGACAATATGGATCATGCTATTCCACGCTGAGCCATGATGGTACACACCAGATAACAGACGCCACTCTGGGGGTGCGGTTCCATGGATATACTTTACAACAGGTGGGGGCGGTTGCACAATGGTGTACATTCCCATGGGTGGGGTAACTCACTGGTCAGCCTCGGTAGAGCCACGGGATCCCTCATCACATACTCCATAACTAGCTACGTACACATTACTGCGACACATTCTGAGATGTACCACAAGGCATTATTGGTGGTATGTCAGTAGTCGTATGCAATACCCACATCTGCTCACACATACAACTGTCACTCTGGAACATGACAATAACAGGTGATGTTGGCAACATGCTGTCTGATGGCTTCAATGCTAACATTACACCCTCTCACTCCCTACGGGGCCACATTCCTTGCAGGAACACTGCGGTGTACCTGCGGTCACACCTACACAGTACTGACCTGCACTCCATATGTCCTAGGACACTGGCCCGTTGTCACCCTACAAAATCCCAGGCTGTGATGTCCACAGACCTCTGAACGACATGTCTCCCCACTGGGACACCATATTCAGTAATAGCCTTGTAACGGACATTGTGGCCCCTGACTGGCACACAGCAACAGTTACACTCCACACAGGTGGTGCCACAATGCACGACTGGGACTATTGCCCTACACACCTCACTGGACTGTTCTGCACGGCTATAGGGCACATCATCCTGGACAACATTCGCTGAGTCTTTGTTGTACTCTGGTCCTTTGATGCCAGCTGGGTTGGTCCTGTTGGGGCCACAGCATGCTTCCTACACCTGTTGAACACCTTTCATACAGTTGCCAGAGTAGTTGATGATGACGCGGGGGTCCACACAGCCTACATTGTCCTCTCGCTGCCTTACAGCACCGTTCTCCATTTTGGTATTGACAACATACACATCCACCTGCACATCAAAACATATGTCTCAGGATGTTATGCAAAGTGGCTAATGGACAGGACACACACACTGAGGGTGGTATACCATATCACATACTGCATTCCAGTTACACTTGGCATACCACAGTCCTCAGTCATGGGGCCCTCATGTTCGGTATATGCTTCCCTGAGGTACAGGCTACCACTGAGGGGACTTCCCTGCCTAGCTTTACAGACCACTGCATACCAAGCGCCGTTGCTGATCCACCAGCTTTTACAGACCCCATCCATATGGGTGTCACTGTGATGGATACCTGATATGAACATCATGGCCTCAACCTGCATGACACTTGGTATGAACATCACCTTTGCAGTACACCATCCACCCACTGGTTATCACATAGGTGTTAGTCCCCTACATACATGTTGCATTGTATGTGTTTGTACTACACATGTATGTCGCACACACTCCTGTGATTACCACATTGCCACTGTGGTGTGGACATCCTTCTACGTGTCCACACTTGTCTGTACTGGGTGTGTAGCTGGTACATAGGCACCCATTGTACCTCTGAATACCGGACTTATACACACATCCATGGGTACAACACCCCGCTTAGGGTGTACCTTACACAACAGCTACAGCTTTACATCACTCAACATTAAAACACCATGACGTTTATTAAGCTACGACAGTTACAGTTTGTGGCTGAAGTACAGACACCACGTCTGTACACATTTGCGGACTATGTACTCAGGGGTGACCTCTGCTGCAAAGACAGGGCCCATGTCTGCAAATATGTTAATGGATATACTCCGCATACGTGATATACACAATAGCCACTGTGAGCATGATGCTCATGGATATGTGCACACACGCAACAGTGTGTGTGGGATATGCTTGGGGGTTGCATTCCCAGACCGGACACTCACCATGCTTTGGGACAAGATTCCTATGTACATCATGCATGGACAGTCAGTAGCAGTGTTCATGTGATACCTCACTTGGTGGATGGTGGACACATGTACACCAGGGATCACTGCAGTGGCTGTACTGTGCAGAGATGCAGGCTACACATGGCTCTTCTGTTCACAGGACACTACCCTAGAGAGGTGCCACTGGTGTGCACACTGTAGTTGTTGTTACACATAGACTTGCCAGACTGCATGGTACCCCACTATGAACCTGTGGAGCTATTACATGTCCTCTGTGCATGGTTACTGGAATAGTCCTTCCATTTAGATTAGAGCTGTCATGCTATTACAATGTCCCATGACTACAGGCCATATGTATCCTGTTATTGTAGACGCCAATCATGTTCTTCTTTGTCTGTCACATCTCTTCTGCTATTCTAGTATGGGAGTAATATTTGCGTCCTTTGCAAATGCACAGAGTGGATTACATTATTTATTTCACCATAACTGTTTATACATAAATTAATTACATACTACTCACATCACTATACGATACCTTTAGTATGCATCATATGCCTGTTCTCCTGTGTAGCATATCTGCCATATCAATCTACTGTACAATACATTACACATATGTTACATGGTATTCCATAATTCAAAGCATACTTGCACAGCGAGACCACTTTAGATATGTCATTGATGTTATATGCCCATACACATGCGTACTGTTACAGTATATCCACATATATTATCCCCTGCTATGGCACATAATTGTTGGACATACCCTGCCACTGATGGCGGGTCGTATGTCATTGTTCTGTTTAAAGCCATCATGTTGCTTCCCTTGTGGTGTCTGTGCTGTTTACCTTGTGGCCCACTGCTGGACGCACAACTTCTACAAGCGTTAGTACGATCAGCAAGATATCACTACATAAATACCATTTCCCACTTTATGCATGGTGGACACTTTTAATTACTGCAAACCAGGCTATGCATACACTGACATAACTTAATACGGAACATACTATACATACAGTTAGTGTTCTACATACCTTGATATCGTTCCGGTATTTCATCTCTATCTCACTCTTCTGTATCACTCTTTAAACTGTTGTATGGCATGAGCATGCAGTTTGCATATCTGGCAAGTCATCCTTATATATGTCAATACCTGCAACGTGTGGTTTACTGCTGCCAATTGGTATTCCGGTGTGACTAATTACGTGCACTTCAGCTGTGCAGCTACTCCATTCGCCAATTACATGGCAACAGTGGGGTATAATTGAATTCTCCACTTGGGCGTTGGCCATTTGCCCTGCCTTCGGGGAGACGGCCTGTATTGTGTTTTGTTGTGTGTAATTGCAACTGCTATGTGTAGAGCCAAGTGTATTTTGGAGTCATGTCCCCCGTGGATTGTGTGTGATGGCTTGAGTATGTGGTTCTACCTGTGACTGTACCTGTCATCCCACCCGTCTGATAATGAACTATTGCAAACACCTGTAATATCACCGTTTGTACCATTATACGACGGATACTATTTTGCATGGCTCCTTTAAATGTGTCTCTCACAAGGTATGTTAATGGTTCAGCAGATGTAATTGACTAAGGGGATGTTTGTGCTGTGATTACGGTCTGTATTGCTATTGTTTCCAGTGTGGGGGATGTAGGTGGGTGTACTTAGCATATACGGTTTTGTGGGGCTTGCATTTCTACGTAGTCCATATATATGTGTGTGGGCCCCTTCCCTAATTTCAGTGCTATCACTTAGTAGACTTCTGTTATGGGAATTTACTTTGGGCTGTTGTTAATTGGTTTCTATATGGTATGCAGGTGAGGCTGATATTTCCATACCTCCGGATGTATGGCGATATGTGCAGGGATATTTCTGAATGACCGCTATCCCGTGTATGTCTGTCCCAGATATTTGCAGTCATTGCAGTGGTGTTGGTGTCAGACCCTCTGTGGCATGGCTTGCCACGTTTTCATATGGCCATAGTTGGACACTTGCAGGTCACACCGTGGTGTTTACAGGCTGACATATAGCTACGGTCAGTATACAGGATAGCACATACTTTTATCCTCATTACATACCAATTGTTCCTGGACCTTGCCTACTTATCAGTTTGCATATAACATTTCCGTTTCTTACATACAGGCATGAGTATTTCCTGCAACTATTGCATAATATTTGGGACATACTAATGTCCTACACTCTCGGACAGTTGCCCTTTGTAATGTTTCATGTCAGGACACACCTGCCCAGGGAGGGGCTGTCCCTCCCAATGTGGGACAGGTGTTTCCTGCATGCCTACGGCTAGCTATACCCGCACCTACCGTTATCATCTACCTCCAAGTTGCCACCTACAGACACACGATGCGGACACACACACACACACACATTACAGTCACACGGAAACACACATGGAACCCTCAACACACACATACACAGGCTACATCACTCATAACCACAGTTGTACACGGTACCTACGTGGACCGCACCGCCGGCAGCAGTGATTACATGTCCTTACTATTGTCATATTGCTCGCGGTTCTACTGTTCCAGTACTGTGTTCTTTCTGTCTTTCAGCCTCCTGGTTATGTGTGTCGGTGTGTGACACATTCCATAGTTGGTGGTATTCTATTTATTTGTACCTCCAAGGTGTTTTGAATGTCGTTGACCTATCTATATATTTGCAGATGTCAGTGACTCCTTATATATCGACATATATCACACTATCACCCTTTCTATCTATATTATATATGTGTAGATATATATATATATATATATATATATATATATATATATATACACATATATATATATATATATATATATATATATACATATATATGTATATATATATATATATATATATATATATATATATATATATATATATATATATATATATATATATATATATATATATATATATATATATATATATATATATATATATATATATATATATATATATATATATATATATATATATATATATATATATATATATATATATATATATATATATATATATATATATATATATATATATATGCCTTTCATTGTGTGTTTGTCAGTGTATACTGTGTTTCCTGGACTCTGCACGTTTGTGTCTGTACCTGTCACATTACATTACACACCTGCCATAGGTTAAGATTACCTCCCGTCCCACTTTGCGAGGGACAGTCCCTCTTTGTGCAGTTGTGTCTTGCGAAATATTTGTGAACATAGCAAATGTCCTGCAACTTTGGGATGAACATATTCACTATAGTTTATGTAATAGTTGCATAAAACACTTATTCTGTCTCTGACCCACCTACCATGTTACAGGACATGGAACACGTACCTGCGGCCATTACTAAAATGAGAGTTTTATCTATGCAAAACACTGACATTCTGGTTTTCGTACTGGCCAGGTGTATGTGTCGGCCTGCAGACATCTGGCGTATGTCCCACATTGGTCATTTGAAATGTGGCAACCCTACCGTACGTACATCTTGGCTAGAAATAGTGTTGGGTGATTGTATTCATGATTGCCTGTTCCACTCCTAGCAGTGGTCATTTTACCCTTCAGAGCAGGCACTATTTGTTCAGGAGTGACTAATGCTGTTTTCACCTGTTCTGTACATCTGCGCAGTGGTCGGTGAAGCTTAGCCCTGTTTCGCGCATATCCGTATAGTCATATTTAAACAGCTGTGGGCAAAGTTTATTCCCGCTAACGTGTGCTACACATACTTTGATGACCTGCATCCAGAATGCATTACCCATGCTGACGAGATTACATTACATCCCTTGTGGGACGTGGGACCGGGAACATGCACGGCAGTCACTGCATGTACCACTTGGACATCTGGGGGTTGTACACTTATTATGTCATTTTGTATGAAGTACACTACAGCAGTTCCTCCACACTACACTCACATGGATAACTCCATTAGTTTACTAATTGATGAGTCCAGTTAATGGTATGTCCATGTGATGTTTACTGGCTGTACTTCAGCATTGGGTATGTATGTCACAATTAGCTACACCTGATAATGTGCTACACCTTCATATGACTGTGGATGCAGCATGCTGGGGTGATGAATACCTGTCATGGGTACATCCCCTGCCTTGACACAACATCCATGATTACATTTTGTGGAGCCCCTCAGTAACACAGTGGGGAATCTGTGCTGAGTGTGTGTAGGACAGTGCTTACACACATGTGCTCCCGCGATTGCCTCTGCTCCAGTAAGTACAGTTGCTTACTCGATGTTGTGGCGAAGGGAGTCACTGTTTGCCCCATTTGGTGTTTTGCCTCTGACAATCGGGCGTGTACCTACCGATGTACCTGAGAACCTATATACACAGCACCGACAGATGCTGATGGGTGCATCTACTCTTCAGGTGTTGACATTTCCATGTTCCAATGGCTGTTGCATGTACAATGTTTGAGGGCTGCCTATGTAGGATTTCACAGTGGGTCACCTATACATCACAATTTACAGGTGGTCATGTTTGGGTGTCATCCATTGTACTGTGTGTGCAGGTGGAGAGGGGTGTGAGTCCGTGGGAGCCTACATTGTCAAGGTATGTGCTATATGTTCCCTCTTTGCCAAGGCGTAGGCATATTGGGCACGCCTCTGTCTGCCTGCTGGGGCTGGCACAGTGTGTCCGTGGTCTAGATCCCTCTGTGCCTGTGTTGGCCTTGGCAATTGTGGTGGGCTGTGAGGCTCTCCCCCATTTTGACCCTGCTGCAGCTGTTTCCGCAGGATCATATTATGTAGCATGGCATATACTATGAAGATGTGGGCATACGTGCCTGGGGAGTACTGCAAGGCTCCACCAGATGTGTCCAAGCACCAGAACCGTGATTTCAGCATCCCGAACACATGCTCTATGATGATTCTGGTTTGTGCGTGTGTGCATTTCTGATGGGGGTCATCATCCACGGCTCCAGTGCATAGCCAGCATCCCCCACAAGGTGGCCTTGTGGGATGTCCCCCCTGACAAATACCTGATACAGCTGTGAGGCATGCCAGATATGGGAGTCGTGGTAGCTTCCAGGGCTGCCGGCACACACATCCATGATAATGACCTGGGCATTGCACACGACCTGGCAGTTGATGGAGTGGAATCTCTTGCAGTTTATGTAGTGCCTACCATACTCACTGGGTGGTGACTTGATTTGTATGTGCGTGCAGTCTATCGCACCCAGTATCTCCGGGTAGTTTGCCACACGGTGGAAGTGACGCATATTGCTGGCCAACTCCTCCTGAGTTCGGAGGAAGTGTATATGCTCATTGGCATGTGCTAACATGGCATCCATGAACCGGTGTAGTACCCTGGATGCTAATGCCTGTGAGATCCCCATTATATCTCCAGTTGGCCTTTGAAAGGTACCTGTGGCTAGTATTTGCAAGCTTACACATACCTTCGTGTCCACTGGGATAGGTTCCCCTCTGTTGTTTCTGGTTCTCAGACATGGCCGGCACAGCTCTACTATTTGCTGTAGGATGTCCCTGTCCACCCTGTAATGCTCTACTATCTCCAGATCATGAAGCCCCTGGTAGGTTACCCTTGATCTGAACACTCTTCTCCTCCTCCAAGGCCTACGGTGGTTGCCGGCATCATCCTCCACAACACTGTCGGTCTGTAACACATGCTGATGAATCACAGCTATGGCAGCTCCCAACATGTACATTTTAAAAGTTCCTCATCTGTTTACACCTATGGTGCAGTGTTTGGGAATACACTGGTGTGTATTGGGTGTTTTCACACTTTATACTGTTTTGCTGTGAACACTGATGATGTCATAGGGTGTGTATGTACGATCATGGCTACAGTGTATCTTCTCTGTTTTATTAATGGAACCACTATTGTGCTGCCTTTGGTGTTGCATTACATTTGGCTGCTGTGAATTACGTCCTGCCCTTCCGTTTACATTTGTGCACGTTACACCTACCATTTGCTGGCATGCATTCAGCAGCCTGCTTTCCTTTGTACTTTCCTAGACCTGGCTTATCTTGCGTAATGTGTTCTATTGCCGGTCTACTGTGGGTTTGCTTTGCTCTGCTATGACAGTTCTCCTATCTTTGCATTCCAAGTCCTCCCCTCCTTTCTTTGCAATCCTATGCCTCCCCTATCCTGTTTTGCATGTTTCTGCATGCAGGCTTCTCTACTGCCATCGATTGGCCGCCATGAGTTGATTGGTGTTAATTGCTCATTAGTACGCCAATTACCCTGCTTCAGCATTTCCTTCTTTTCTTCCCATGACCTTCCTGTTTATGCTATTGTTAGCGGTGAGTGCATCTGCTTACTGGTTTTGGGCATGTTTCCATCCCTGTACACATGCGCTTTCGGGCACCATGTGTGCTCTCAGCTAAATGGTTCTATACCTTCCTCCCCACCCCTGTCCTGCAGCTTTGCTTAGCAATGGCCAGGCTAGATTTGCATTGCTCCAATGTGCTTACTGATACGGTGGCACACCCCTCTGCTGATGTCATGTATCACATCTGATACACTCCTCGGTGTTATAGCGCTGCTCCATCAGGTACATCCTTAATCCGGCGGGCCGTTTGCGATTCAGTATTACCTGCCTCATTTGCATGGCATTGATTACTAATTCATAGTTACAGCACCGAACACTGTTGCGGGCCCTTGGCAACCCTTGCGCCTTGCTTGTGGTGTGCCATGCCTGCCATTGCATATTATGGTGAAATCCTGATTTGTCTTACATTGCGATTTTATGACATTTGTATATATTTCCTTTGTATTCTTGTTTGCACACACATGCCCTGCGGCTGTACTGTGCGTTACTGTGGACATGACATTAAATGTTGCTTTTTAGGTGTTGTGCATCTTTTCTTGTGCCATTGGCTGTGTATTTAGCCATTGGCATATGTTAACTTTGTAATACATGAGTCTGGTCCGCTTCCATAACTCCGATGTTCTGTTTGGGTAAATGTAAACCGTGTTTTGTAGTTTACATTTCCATGGACTTGCGCTACGCCTGCACCACTTCGTGAATTACTGTGTGCCTTCATTAGCATGGCGCGACTGCACATGGGGTGATTTGCATACCTATGCCGAGGGCTGCATAGATCTGACGTACGCCGGTGGTGCATGTGGAAATGGTTCATACCTGAATCGCTCGGCGGACATATTTGGCGTTATCCCGCATACGCTACGCCTGCGCCTGGCGCAAGCGTCATGAATCTGGGGGCATTTATAGTCACAAAGAACTTTCCACATAAAATATATAGGCAAATTGTTAGTTCCTGGGATGAGAAAGGATTTGTTTGTTGGCTCCAATGTATCAAAGAACTAAAAGTTTTAGATATGCAAGTAATAAAAACAACATGCAAAATTCCACAGCAGGACTGGCTAACTTTACATAATATTCTGTCATCTTCATAAGAATTAAGTAGAATAATTAACAATTCCTCTTTTAAAGAAATACCTAAATTTATGAAATACATATATGAAATCATATATAATGACTTTGACATGGGAAACAGTATTTCAAAATTTTACAAAGTATTGATAAACTATAAAACAGCACCCAAAACCTCATATTGGAAATATATAACAAAAGGACACTCAATACAGTTAAGTGGAGATATTAAAACAAATATCTTATTATTGATAAAATATACATCCTTTATACAATACTGAAAAGTTTTTAATTGGAAATGCTTGCACAGAGCATTCTTAACCTGAGATAGAATAAGTAAAATTAGTTCTTCCATAAAAGGAATATGTTGGAGATGTGAGCAAGTACACAATGCAGACTGGAACCACATTTTCTTTGATTGTGTTAAAATTAAGCCATTTTGGAATGGTATTAATAACTTTCTACAAGCTTTATTTAATGACTCATTTTATTTAACTAAAGCTCTTGCATTATTAAATGTGAATGAAGGTCTTCATTTGAATAGGTCAAACATGTATCTAGTATGGACTATACTTGCAATTTCAAGGAAGTGTATAACAAGAAGATGGAATACAAACACAATGCCAACTTTGGAAGACTTCTACAGCCTACTGAAGACCACAGCATTATTGGAAATTAAAACTAAAGAACTAAGAAATTATCCAAAACCATTTATTAACAACCCTTGGGGAAAAGTCTTATCGTTGATTGACACTATGCAATAATTGATCCGACACTCTGATAATGGATTGGACATACTTATAAAGTAACTGTATACATTAAGATCGGTTATAGTGTCAGGCTAATATAAATAGTGTACATAGTTATTTAAGATGTTATGTATAAATACTATGGAATTAATTCAAATGTATTTGAAAAATAAAAAAAAAAATTGAGGCAAGAGTTCAGAGATCACAGAGAAATGCTTAAAATAATACTGTAGAAATGTTCTGACATCACAGAAAAACAAACTAGTCTAATCCTCCTATTTCCTAGCTATATCTAAGAGAAAACACAGCTCTAAAATCATACTTACATCTAGACACAGGCAGAGCTGGTGATGTAGATGTTCTCAAGACAAATGCTCTAATGCTCTCATTCTTTCTGTCCTTAAATTGATAACACAGTACCTCTGATTCATTTCAGATTACATCATTTATTTCTGGTTCCCAAGCTAATAGATTATCAGAGGTTAATAGCCCTTGATCTTGCAGCTGGTCAGGAAGCCAGAACAATAAAAGAATTTATACATGCAAATTCTAGCAATTAACTATACGTTAAGGTGTTTGCCTTACAAACACAAGGTGCAGGGTTTGAGTCTCATAAGGGATAATTGGCTAAGCTTAAAATGGCTCGCAAGGGCAACTAATCTATGAATCTATGAACTTATGAACTCTGGTCTCAAGACAATAGCCAGAATTCCTTCATACAGACATATTGGCTCCAAGCCTTGACATCAAAGAATTGACTTATTAGCTTTGTTACAGCAGAGTGCACTGTTGTTACGTTTTTGCAGTTCCACACTTAACACCATTTTACCCATTTAAGAGAACAAGCCTGTGGCGTATATTAATATTTACAAATTACAGAATTATCTACAAATTTCTATCTGGCTATGCTGGCAGACTTCACCTATCTTCACAAATCTCCCCCTAAAAAACTCAAGCTAGTTTTTCAAGTGACCCTTGAGAAATGCTGCTTGAGATGGTTAGATCTATCTGAATATACCTTACCCCATTCCCTGTTTTGAGAGCCCATCTGCATTGGTATTGCTAATCCCTCTGTAGTGCTGCACTGACATATACGCTTGCAACCCTAGGCTCCATCTTAGCAACTTCGCATTTTGCTGACTGGCTTTGTTTAACCATGTTAGGGGGCTTTGATTTGTCAATACAGAGAATTTTCTTCCATACAGATAAGGCTGAAGTTTCTGCAGTGTCCACACTATGGCTAGACATTCCTTTTCTACAGCTGCATAACATTCCTCCCTGGGTTGGAGCCTATGTCTGAGATAAACCACTGGGTGCTCTTCTCCCTCGGAAGAAATTTGTCTAAGTACAGCCCCCACCCCATGGTTTGAAGCATCCACCGACACAACAAATTATTTGTTGTAATCTGGACTGGCTAACACAAGGGGTCCTCCTAAAGCTTCTTTAAGCTTCTGGAATGTCTGTTCACATGCTGTGATCCACACTACCTTATCTGGCCTGTTCTTCCTTGTCAGGTTTGTGAGCGGAGCAACTATAGTACTATAACTGGGGATGAACTTTGTGTAGTACCCTGCTGTCCCTAAGAATGCCCTCACCTGTATTTTGGTAACAGGTGCAGGCCATGTCTGAATGGCTTCTGCTTTGGCAGGTTCTGGCCTCATCCTACCATTTCCCACTCTATGTCCCAGATAGGAGACCTCTGCCATACCCACCTGACATTTGCTCAGCTTAATAGTCAACCCTGCCCTCTGTAGTTTGCCCAGCACCTCCCTGACATGTTGAAGGTGCTGTTGCCAGGAATGGCTGTAGATGGCAATATCATCTAGATAAAGCAAGAGCGAATCCTCCTGCTCCTGCTAGGATATGATCTACCAGCTTCTGGAAAGTTGCTGGGGCATTTTTCATCTGAAAGGGCACCTTTATGAACTCATACAAGCCAAATGGGGTTACAAAGGCTGACCAACCCCCCTAGCACTGTGAGTCAAGGGCACCTGCCAGTAACCCTTGGTAAGATCAATGGTTGTAAGATACTTAGCCTCACCCAGCTGTTCTAGGGCCTCATCTGTCCTAGGCATGGGATAAGCATCTGACTCTGTGTGACTATTTAATTTCCTGTAGTCCACACAGAACCTGATTGCTGCCATCCTTCTTTGGCACCAGCACCACTGGGGAGGCCCAGGGACTGTTGGACTCTTGAATAACCCCTACTTCCAACATTTCCTGTATCTCCTCCCTCAGATTCTGTTTGACTCCCTCAAGCACCCTATAAGGAGCCTGCCTAATAGGCCCTTGGGGTCCTGTATCCACCTGGTGCTGCACCAGGTGGGTGCTCCCTGGTTTCCCAGTGAACATGTCCCCAAACTCCTGTAATACAGCTCAGATTTCCCGAGCTTGGGTAGGAGATAGCTGCTGGGACATAGTTACCCCTTCCACTGAGGTGTCAGTCTGAGCCTCACTGAGGACATCAGTCACCAGATCTCCCTCAGACTCCTCCAGCAATCCACTGAAAATACTCAACACAAGGGCCTCCCATGGTAAGGTTTCATCATGTTAACATGGTACAATTTGTGCCCCTGCCTCCTGCCTAACAGTTCCACCATGTAGTTAATATCACTTACCTTTCTTACTACCTTGTAGGATCCTTCCCAAGCTGTTTGCACTTTGTTTTGTCTAACAGGAATGAGAACCATTACCTGCTGCCCCACAGCATACTCTCTAGCTCGAGCAATCCTGTCATTCCACACCTTTTTCTGTTGTTGGGCTTCTGCCAAGCTCTCCTGGGCCAAGCCCATGAGTTTCCTTAGCCTTGTCCTGAGGTTTAGGACATATGACACAACAGACTCCTTGTGAGATTCACATTCACCTTCCCACTCATTTCTAATTAAATCTAGAGGCCCCTCTCCCTATCCCCATACAGCAACTAAAAGGTGAAAAACCTGTGGATTCCTGGGGAACCTCTCTGTAAGAAAACAACAGATGGGGTAAATAGTTATCCCACTCCCTCTTAAACTGGTCTGCAAATGCCCATAGCATGGACTTGATTGTAGAGTTTATCGTCTCAACAAGACTATTAGTCTGGGGATGGTAGGGGGAGGTCTTCAGGTGCTTCACCTTTCAGTACTTCCACAGGCAAGCCAGCAAGCCTGACATGAAATTGGCACCTCTGTCAGTCAGTATTTCTTTTGGGAAACCTACTCTGCAGAAAGTTTCTAACAAAGCATTTGCCACCTTTTCTGCCTCAGTGGAGGGCAGAGCCACTGCCTTAGGGTATCATGTAGCATAATCCACTACCACAAGGATATACTTTTTCCCTGTGGAACTTGGGGTACTCAGAGGCTCCACAATATCCATAGCTGCCCTCTGAAGTGGCTCCTCAATCACAAGCAAAGGCATCAAAGGAGCTCTCACATTGTTTCCTGCCTTGCCTACATTTTGGCACTGCTCACAGGTGCTGCAATACCCTGTTACATCTCTGGAAATTCCAGGCCAATAGAAGTTCTGCATAATATGTCTCTTTGTACATTTTATGCCCATATGGTCTGCAAATGGAATATCATGGGCTATGGCTAGAAGTACTAGATGGTAGGCTCTAGGCACTACCAACTGCTGTACCCTCTCACCTTCTAGCCCTCCCTTAGGGGTCCACTCTCTATACAGTAACGCTTTGTCCCAGTATACAGATCCCCCCTTCCCTTGAGAATCAGGTGCCTCCCTAGCTACCTGCCTCAGGCCTTGCAATGTAGGGCCTGAGAGCTGAGCCTGTCTCAACTCTCTTTTTGTAATCCTTCCCAGCTCCTCTTCCACAGGAAGTCTGTAATCCTCTGACAGTGGTGCCTCACTGTCAGCCTGGGTACTACTACTCACCTCTACCTTTGCAGTCCCTCTGTCCAAGGGAACATCAGTACTCGCAAGCAGCTATGGCTCACCTTTCACTGCTGCAGAGTAGCTCCTTACCACAGATGATCAGTGCTTGGTCATCTTGGAATGAAGCTTGCTTTGAGCATGAGAGCTAACAGCAGGTAATGCACCCCTTAAGCTACGTCCCAGTATTCTGCCATACATTTTGAATCTATATTTAGGATGACATTGTGAAATATTTCCCAATATTGAGAGAGTCCTTGTTGGATTAAGAACATATTTAACAATAAACATAGAAGATAAAGATAAAGGAATTCCACAACTCTGGATATCACCACTGAATTCCATTAACACCACAGAAATACCAGTCCGAAGAATATGGGCTAGTTCAAAAGTATGCCATTTAGGCCATGAGGACTTTCCCTTAGGGCTTTTGGATACAACTTTCTCAATCTGTACCAGGGTAATAGGAGAATGCAACAGTTCCGCTTGTGACATATTCAATTCTGTGATTCTAGTTTTATAGCTTAGGTGAGGGCATGATAGATTTCTTATTCAAACCTGCACAGAATGCTTTAACAACATCCCAAATGAACCTGGAATACATCATCACATTGTCATTATCCGCACTAACCATTGCAATACGCTTAAAACTTAACTGGCTTATTTCAAGATGCCCAACTACATAGAGCTATGCATACAAAATATATCCTGGAGAATTTCAGACTGGCTATTCCTCAGTGCTTGTGAGCTTCTCTATATTCCCACAGTATGAACTTATTTTTAAAATTAATTTTGTGTCACTTGTCTCACAAATGCAACACTGCTTTTTCAAACATCAGAATCTCACATTTCCTTCTATATTTTGCCCTCACTGGCATCCACTCAGCATATATATCTTAAAAGATTGCATGAAAAACATGGGTGGAAATCAGCACAATGGATTAATATCCAAAAAATCCTTAACCCCCCCAAACTTTCACTGTAGCCTCCACATCATTAAAGAACAGGACATTTTCTCTACACAGTCTCTTTCTCCAGGATCTCCTGCAACTATGTCAAGCTCTAATAAATTGCCACCTAATCTGAGAGACATCAGATAATGTAGTTTTCACCTGTGTTACCCTTGAGAAAACATTGCAAGAGGAAGAGAGCCTGTCTTTGTAGCTACCATGCCCTAATGCTGGGCTTATAATGGTGAATCCATCTTTGCCTGGCTGCAATACTCTCCACATATCATATAAATGCCAGCTCTCTGGTGAATTCTTTTACTGCCTGATGGGCTTTAGTTTGTTTCTCGGACAGAGGAATGTATCTGTCTCTACATCTGTCTCTACCCCATTCAGGATGTATCTCACCCGACATCTGCAGCAATTAAAGGATAAAGGGACTCCAAAATCTGTCATATGCTGTCAGATTGAAGAAACTCCAGCTCTATTCCTCAGAGGTGACATGTGCCTGACATACAAGTCCATGTCCAACCCAGAATTAATGGACATGCTCCACCTCAAAAAATCCAAATCCACCAAAACCACTAGAGCAAGTGACTTAAACCTTAGCACAGACATAAGCAGAGCATCTCGCTGGCTCTGTTCAAGAGAAATCTTGACCTGTGGATGGGAGATCACAGGTTTATCCTGGGAATCATCTCTGTGTCACTGCTGGACAGAAGTATAAACCTATGAACCTATGAACCTATGAACCCACATGTATCAGGAAATGTTTTGTCATCATTGCTTAGTGTCAAGTTGTCTGCTTCTTTACTTATGATATAGATCATTTAATAAACTATGCGAAAGAAAATTAGGGATGCGATAAACAAGTCCATTAAAATATATATTTCATTTGATTAGTACAATCCTTGTTGCTGGAATAAGATATGCACATATCACATCTCCAATGCCGTTGCTTGCAATTATTTATTAACAGAGGAACAACAAAATGAGGCGGTATAGCTTTAATCTTCCCAGTCATCCTATTCCATAGAGTAAATTAATGAAAAAGCACAGAATTTATCATTATTTCATTTTGATGATGGTCATTACAAGCTTAGCTAGCTTTTCATCAGAGCTGCATCTTTAAAATGATCACAAAAAGAATTAATCGAATGAAGTGATTTGCTTTATGGTTCAGACACTCCAATATTTTCCAAGGAAGAAATATTTCAATATATCCTTCATTCTTACATTGCTTTTCTACAAGCTGCCAATTTCATTACTGCAAGCAATCAGCTTAACTTTCTTAAAATTTAAAGACAGCACCATGGTATTTAAAACTGCTGTTAATAAGTAAATTGAATCATAAATATTTCAGCTCACATAAACCTTTTTAATTGGCATGCACAAATCTTTGCTCTTGTGCAGTTTTTTTTTTTGGTATAAATGGAAAGAAGGCCTAGAGTAATTCTTCTTTTTAGGAGACCTGATATTTTAGTAGTTTATATACATTTTTCTGCTTTCGATTGTTATCCTTTTATTCTGTGAATGCAACAAAGAAGCATCACAGTTTCACAGCAAGCAGAAAGTGCATATAGACTGTCAGATACCTATTGTTTGTGAATGCAATAAAGCCATATAGGTACTGAAGGAAAAAAAAAAATATATATATATATATATATATATATATATATATATATATATATATATATATATACAACCATCAGAAGCTGCTAGTTAGATTATGAATTTTACAATCAAAGCTCATTTGTGTTCCAAAATGGGCATGCTGATTGACAGAGCATTCAGTGTGCCCACTGTATTTTGAGTATTACCCACAGGCAAACATCTGGAGGTAAATGTAAACAAAGCATTTATATAACACAACTAAATACAATCCCAATTAGTAGTGTATTAAGATGCATGAAACAGAAGTGAATGTGTTGTGAACATATACAAATATTGTATGCTGTTAAAATAATTATAAGAAGGCAAAATTAGTTCCATCAGCAGATACTTATTGGTTTCCTGGCTGAACACATCTACATTGATTTATGTTTTATTGCTTTGATTTTCACTAGCTATATATATCTAAATGGAATAAATGTATTTAAACAGTGAAAAAGGAAAACAATAAAATATAAAATGATGCCTCCAAAAAGAAGCCAGAACACAATTGAATAAGAACAAACAATCACAGCTTATCATCTGCTTTCTGTACAATCAGTAGAAATGGAAAAGGAACAGTTTCTAATCCACAGATTGCAAAGAAGTATATAAGACAAACAACCTGCCCATGTCCAGCCATCATCTATTTCTATTACACAACTGAGTTTTATCTGTTTTCTATAACGTTATGTATTTGTCCTTCTCATCTCATCTGTTGTTCCTCTTCTAATATGCTGTGCAAAAGGAAAATATTTCTCCACAGTTTTATTTTGTAGATATAATTCAGTATTACTTTCTTTAAGTTTTGATATTGTATCAGTTATTGTATAATGAAATATAATTTTTCATTCAGAAAAAAATTGCACTAGTCTGAGTTTTTTGGCATTTTTTAGCTGTTACTGTTGGGCATGTCATGTTCACTTTATGTTGCTGACATTGTGTTTATATAAAATCAGGGTTTATAGTTTATGAATATATGTTGTCCATGTCCTGCACTGTTTACTTAGGAGTTTTAATGTGGAATTCATACTATAGGACTTCATAGCTTTGAAGGGGTTATCTGCGAAAAGCAGCAGTAAATGCATATGCAAATAAGTTAATTAGAGGTTATTTGCAATGAATAAGAAAAAAATTAAGGAGTTTTGAAAAACACACCCACTTATGGCAAAAGCACAAAGTACCTGAAGCTAAGCATGAAGTACTTATGAAGAACTACATGACAGCCATAGGCTTTGTATAACTTCATATGAATTTGGATATTGTGGATGGACATAGTTCTGAGTAGTCAAGCTTGAAAGACTTAAGGCAAGCAGGTGACTGCAAAGCTTTTATTATTAATATTTTTAAAAAAAAGGGTTTTTTTTAAATGTTTTAGATAGGGGTATGCATATGTGGACACCCAGTTGGTTTGTTTAAAAATGGAAAGAGGTTGATAGGAAAGACTGAAAGAGAGGAGACACAACAAAGAAGGAGACACAGGAAGAATGTAGGTGGGAGAAGAGGAGTACTATGTTTTTGGAGATAAACCCCCTATTTTTTCAGGATGTTTTATATAGGAGGGTAATGCGGGTGGGAAGGTAGGTAAGAGGGTATAAGAGAAAAGATAAGGGAAGGAGGAGTGATGACAAGTTGTACTAGCAAGAGTCCCAGGTCCACAGAGCCTTAAATGCTTCCACTGCCAGATGGTGTTGTGATGGATGACCTCAGTGTTGGTGTGATGGCATGGTAAACTTGGGCAGAGAGTCTTCCACCCCATCATAAACACTAAATTTGTCCAGGAAATAGTATCAGAAATATAGATCCTAAGCCTTCCTGCATATTTATTTGGGCTGAAAAGTGGAATGGAGGGTTGGTTGAACAAATAATAACTAGGGATTCTTTTCAGGCAAACAGCTAAGAAAAAAAGTAAAGAACTACCTGGCCGGTTTTCGTTGTGTTTAGGCACGACTACACTTGATGCAAATAACCACAAAGTGAAATGATAATGAAAATAGTTAACAGTACCACACTTGAAAGTATGGTAAGCAAAAAAGAGGGACTTCAAAAGCTAGAAATGTATTTTTAGATGCTTGGAGTACCACTTAAGGTTAAATAAATGCTGAGTATAGAAACTATATGAGTTAGCCTGTCATCTTCCTTTACATACCTTTTATTGTTTTTTCTTCACGACTCCTGTGTCTTAGTTTGAGTGATTTCTCAGTCACAATGAGAGACAATTGGAGGAGCCACTCATGATCTTAGGATGTTGAGGTCACCTGACCGATTTCTCCAAATGTGCTTTCCACTGTGGCTTGAGACATAAAACATGAAAATAAATAAATATAAAAAAATAAAGCATGCATTTGTTGAAATGGTAATGTGTACTGCCAAAGGAGATACACCTCTCAATTGTGTACCTCTTTGGCAGTACATTTTTCCATTTCAAGTGAAACAGTTGAAAAGTTTTTGGGGGGGCTCAAGGTTGTGCAGCATGGTGTTAAAATTGGGGGGGGGCATACCTCTGTGACAAGGTCTATATCTGACACTGTCAGAAAAATAGTTGTAAGTGTGCTCATGCAGCTATAGATCTGCAATTTACATACAGATTTATGCAGAGTAAAATATATTTTACTCATACCTGTATCACATTTGTATGTATACAATTATGCTGTCACACAGACATTCCTTATATTTTATGCAGGTGCAGCTCTATGTACAGATATGCTTATACTTTCTTTTGCATTATTATGTTATAGACACATATTTGTAGTTACACATACTTTTCTAGCAGATATCTTCAATTATGCAACCTTCTTATAGCTTATTTTTTTAAAAAAAACTATGTTTACTAGGGCCACAAAAATTAGAAATAAAGTTATACTTGCTATAGAACTTTGAATTTCTCATGACTGCCTGTTAAACCCACTCAGCTGGTTAGTTGAGCCCACAATTCTGTAGGTTGTTGTACCTGTGGCACCAGAGTTAGCCAGAGTGGGTGATCCCTGTCAGGGATGACAGGTGCTCACCCACGCCCTGTCGGATGTCTATCTTTTTCTCCTCATTGCCTCTCACCATACCTGGATCTTATCCAAGTAAGGCTCACTAAGACAGTAGACCATATTTTTTTTTCCTTACCTGACCAGCTCGGAGCACTGCCTTATGCCTTTATGGGTGCTGCCGTCATTAGAAGTGCCAGAACCAGAATGAAGAACGTATGGGCAGGGCTGTGGCTTACAGCTTTAGAACCACTCCCTAAACTCAGTTAACAATCAGGGGCATTAGACCAGGTACTGTTTTACTGACACATTTTGATTAATCATAAATACTTTGTCAATTACATTTTTTTTAAAGGAATACAGTCACATTTTGTTTATATTGTGGATAAAAGTAATTATGCAATCATCATTTTATAATATTACTTAACATTGCTACTGCTGCTGTGTATTGCCTTAGCTACCTTTTTGGAGTAATACACCTGAATGTTATTTATACATGCCTCATATAGAATAGCAACATTATTAATGTGTGTGCGCGTGCACGTATGTGTGTTTTTGTGGGAGCTTTTGTAAATATAAATATTTTGTGAGTTTGAGTGCCAATTCTAAGTAAATAATGAGTACTTTGAGGTGATAAGGTGTGCCAGATGATGTTAAATGGACAGAGATTACACTTCATATCTGTGCCAACTCAAATCCATATAGCACCATTTTGCTTTTTCTAAACCTATTCAGCTTTGCACATGAGTATGTCCATGCATTCCTGAAGCATGCTGAGGACTGCTGCAGACTCTGCCAGTTTCCGCAGCATGTTTATGTGAACCCAGGGCCACGTTCATGAGAAGACAAGAATTATTTACATGCATAAGTGCCCATTCATAGTTGTGTATTACTGCAGCTCATAGAGATAAATGTAAAAGGGACTAATTTATATACAAACCATGTAAATTGACTTGAACTTATGTGAAATAATTTACTAGTGCCATATTAATTTGTGATTACTCATGTTAGGTGGCAAGCGACAAGAAACTGCAGACTTTTTAAAGTAAGAAAAAAATAATAGAAACACTGTTGTAAATTTGTTTGAAATACTTCAAAATTATGCAAAATTAGTGAGTTCACTTCTCAAGAAATGTTTGTTTTACTCATGTGATGGACATTGCAAAAAGATTTTAGAGAAAAATGTAAATCTGTGAATTGTAAATTGTAAAATCATGTTAGCAGCAGTGGCAAGATTAGTGATCACTGACAAAATGATTTAATTTTTCATCTCATGCAATATCTTTGCATACATGGCAGAAATGCAATGTTTTAATTTTGAATTAATGAAGAGGTAAGGATGTTTTGCTAGCTGAAGAATATGTCTTTACTTGGAAATTTCTGAGTGCCACTGAAGAACAACAAATGACAGTATCATGAATACATAACAAAGGTAAGGGTTAGGGGAAGTAGGAATCTGTTAAACTGATTACTTTACTGTTCTGAATGTATTTATGATACTGCAGACATTTCCTGTAGCACAACTTTTTTTGGCTGAACTGTGATTTTGCATATATGTGTATATAATTTTAGGGTTTGTGTCATCCATCTTTTTTATGAGAATGGCAGGCATGCTTTCAGTGTAGTGTTGTGGGACTGATGATTACATCAAACATTTTTTCTGTACGACTGTGGCATATTTTTTATGTGCAGTAATGATGCAGAACAAGGGGTAAGGAAGAAAAAGGGCAACTTCAGCCATGAGGAAAACCACATCTTCATGGCAGACCTTAGGATATAACATATCTGCGGATGTCATGGAAAAGTGGAAACCTTTCACAATGAATCACAAATAGGTGAGATAATACTTCATTAGCATTCTTGTTTTACATCATTCCTCGTTTTTATCTCATAATGACCTCATTTGCTTAGGCCTATTTGTGGCCATTATGCAGATGTATAAGTGACCGCTGTGAACTGCAGCTCTGCTATGCTCATTGTCTGATAGCACAGATAGCTTTAACACATTTGCATAATAACTATGAATACCACCATTGGTTTACCTAAACCCAGCCATGGGCTATTGTTTATTATACAATTACAACTCACCTTTATTCAGCATGCATACTAACTGGACATAACAATCAATGGGCACATTGTAAACAGAGCATTGTCAACAGGAAGATATTTGGTAAGTCTATCTCTCAACTCTGCTAAACAGACCATCTAAAATTTAATAGCTGATCCTCATATCTCTGCCATTATTGAAAAAGTGCAACATATACATACTCTTGACTCTCTAAAAAAAACAGAGGCAGCAAAAACTGCTGTGTCATGCATTTAACAACATATATATACATGGTTAATGCATATAAAATAAATTTTAGATGTTGCTTACAATGAAGAAGTCACGGAGAACCATTAAAGTTAATTTATACAATGACATTTTTAGGGAAAGTATTTTTTTCTTAAATATCATTCTTTAATAACAATAACTCATTTCCAGCTAAGGGGAATTCAGGATTTACCTATAGCTGTCTGTGTTTATTATTCCAACTTCACCTTTGTGCTGAAATGATACAATCACAATAAATTCTGCATTACCCACAGTCATATACAAATCATTGCTAAAAAGTAGTGTTTAAAGTCACTGAATATAGAAGAAGATCTGTAACTGGACCAATATCACGCAAATAGTTTAGCATTGCAATTGCTTGTAAAATGAAGTACAAATACTGCTTAAAACAAATTATGTTTACAGATGGTAACATGCCAGAAATGGTTATCAGCTACAAAACAACATGGCAATATAAACTTTTGAAACAGTTACCTGTTACTAATGCCATAATCATGAATTATGAGGTTGCAGAATGTTAGTACTCTTTAGTATTTTCCTTTCTTTGTAAATATTCCCTCAGATTCTTCATATTTTAGGTGTGTAATATGATTGCATTGTTTTCATTTATGTTTTCCTTTGTCTTTCCTGATATGATTCAAGTTTATGTTTAAATAAAACCTATGATTGAGAATTACCTGAAATCAGTAATCGAACACTGCTACAGAATTACAGAAATTAATTTCTACTGCTGATCTCATATTTTTTTCTCTGTGACTCCATTCCAGCACTTTTGTAAACTTGTTGTCATTACACAGTCCGTTATCCTTTCATGACTCATCCATTCCCAGTGAGAAGTGAGTCATCATGGACTAACGCCATCTTTTTGGAGACTGAGTACTGTTTCAATTAGCTTAACCTATAATCCCCTTCATGCTAAATATCGGACTTCAGTGGATCAGTCTAGTAGTAGACTGACATGGCTTCCCTTCAAACCCGTTTCTACTGTGAAGTAAAATGTACCCCAGTTGTTTATTCAGTTCCACTCGCAGATACTCTGATCGCATCCAGGGGTGTTCTGCATAATGACTAAGGGGAAATTTTCACTTATCACATGAAGAAGCTTAGTCAGCCAAAATCACTTACTGCCCCTTTCACTGTTTAACCTCTTAGCGCAATCATACCTGATGTAATTTGAAGATATCGGTAGACAGTGAAATGATATGCAAGAGTTTACTTTAGATATATACTAGATAACCACGACTACAGAAAATTTAATTTTGGGGGGATGGAAAAAGTGGAAACTGACATGAGAGAAGGGGATTTTAAAAACAAAGTGGAAGAAAGGGAGACATTATGGCAGTTGAGACTACAAGTAGATCAACTCCAAGTTTAAACAGTATGTTTAACATAAACAGCTTAAGACAAAGACTTCAGACATGAAAAATCAACATTAATTCTTCTTGTCTTTTCATTGCTCTTTTAGCAGTTGTAATTAATTGATTATTGGTTAATTGTCAACACTTATTTTAGGAGTCACATGTTGTTTTAATTGTATAAATATTTATGTTTGGACTGTTTATTCATTCTGATGAAGTCCAAGTAATAAGGACAAAAGCCCTTAATAAATTCATGGTTTTCGAGGTATCCTTGGTGCTTGTTTGTGAGAAACACAGCATCTCCAAGAAATAATGAAAATAACATCATGAATATTCAGAATTTGATTGGAGTTTTGCTCACTTAAATTTGTGCTGGTCTCTACCTTATTTTTTATAAGCTTCGCATTTCAGAAGCAAACTCATATGGCTTTGAAGTTGCAAATCAAGTGCATGGTTCTGATGGTATGGATGACAAATTAAATATTGGGACTGTCCCTATATCAGCTCTACATTCCATTATCACTGTTTGAAACAGATGAAAATGCAAAGCAATTCAAAATTATTAACGTTGCTTCTCATTCCATGAAAGGCACATTCAGCTTTGTCCGGGATCATTCCATCGAGGTATTATGTCATACACAAGTGAACTGTGTTTCAATAGGTTTAGCTTATATGCATATGCCAGTTGTGACTTGTATATTGATCTATATCTCATTTTTTTTTTCTCTAAAAATAGTCTGCTGGCTTCTTAGTGCCCTAGTGTTATAATGTTGGAATTCTACAGTACAGATTCCATATTTCACTATGGACAGTGACCTGGGAATGAGAATATAATTAGCTTTGAATTGATTTATTTCTGCTGGCAATTATGTTTTGCAAGCACACCAGTGCTTAATTCTTTCTAGGATGTTATGCTTATTTGTTTATAGGATATTTTGTGTACCAGCACTTCTTTTGTTGCTGTAGCGAGTGCTTTTCGAGAATATACAGAACTTACTTATTTTGACTTTCCTTGTGGAAAATTGTATAAATTGAGCACTTTGTTGACCAACTATTTGACACTTTTACCTGATTTCCTCTCCTCCCTTCTAAAGGACTATCATTTACAAAAGGTCTATCTTTATAGTACTGTTCATGTGTGAATAGAATAAGTTTGGTTTAATTAAAGTTTAACAGTAATTGAGAGTTATGAAGCCCTGTTTCAATGGAGTTGATGGACGCATGTGTTTGGGTTTGAAGTTGTAGGTTTTTGACAGTGCAGATGAGTATGGAATCATCAGCATACTAAATAATGGTAGCATATTTACTTGCAGTATGTAGGTCATTTATGAAACATTGAATAGCAAGGGACCAAGAAGAGGTCCTTGAGGCACACATATTTGTACTGAAAGAAATGGAGAGGTGTCGCAGTTCTATTTTACATCTTGCTATCACTGAGGTAGCTACTGAGCTAGGTGAGAGATGAAGTTTGATGTCCTAGGGACGAGAGTTTGTAGAATAGTTTTTGGTGAGACACAGTGTCAAAAACCTTTGACAAATAAAGGAAAAGTGCTGCTATTATGTTCCCAGCAATCATGTTCCTGTTGATGGTGGCACTGGAGTGGAATAGAGCTGTTAAAGTGCTGTGTCATGGCCAGAAACTGTGTTGTTTGAGGTTTAGTAAATTGTTTGTGGTAAATTTAATAAACTGGGGTTGGACACATTTTTCCAAGACTTTGGATAAGGAGAACAGAATGTCTATTAGCCTTTAACTGGAGATATCCTGCCACCTTTCTACCATGGAAGAATATGTGCATTTTTACAAATTTTAGGGATGTAGCTTTCTATAATGGAGTAGTTTATTATGATGGAGACTGGGTAAGCTAGGGTGTCAGCTGCAAGCTTAGTGTACTGTGCTGGAAGACTATCTCAGACAGGTGTAGTTGGGTTTACTTTGAGAAGGTATTTTCTGATAGTATATATATATATATATATATATATATATATATATATATATATATATATATACATATATATGGGGATGGTTTCAAAATCAAATATGTTAGGAGTATTTGTTTACTGTGAAAGGGTTGGAGTATTGCTGGTGGTAGAGCCGTTTAACAGGTTAATAAAATGTGAATTGAACTGGCTTGTAATGCAGTTGCTAGTATGGTTACTAGAAATGATCAGTTGGGTAGTATGGCCAGGATGTATACATTTGTTGATGAAGGACCAGAAAAGATTGCGATTGCTTTGCTTAGTGTTGGAGCCTGGACTGAGGTTTAGTTTGTTTCCAAGTATACCAAGCTCTGTCTCTCTATTTTTTTCTATTTAACATGGGTGCATGATTGATTTAACTCTTTTGGTTGTTAGTGGAGCTTGTTCACTTAGGATGAAGAGAAATGTATCATTGAAGTATGTGACTATGTCTTCTAAATGGTAAATATAAAAGAGGTTCAGGTTAATATATCTTAAGCTGGCAAGAAAAGCACCTTTATGGAAAGATGTGAGTTTACATAAGTAGATTGCAGAGATGGTATTTCACAGGAGAGTTTAGCTTCCTAATTGTAAATTTAGAGAGGTAATCACTTAAGGAGTAAGGGAGAGAGCTGGAAGTGAGCAAAACTGTTTGGAGACTATGTGAATATCCAGTCAATTGTAGAGCTTTTATTAACTTTTTGTTGTAGCTAGTTGAACTGGACATGAGTTAAGTGGAGCATATAAATTGATTATAATATTAATAATAGTTTGCCAATCTAAATTGAAATCCACTAGTATTATACTTTCTTGTCTGATATTTGCTAAAGCACATAAGAGGATTTCCTCTTTAGTATCCATGCTGTTATCTGGGGTATGTAGTTGATAATCATGCATAAGATCTTACAGTTATTAAGATTAAGTAAGGATACGAGAATCTCAGCAGTCTTAATAGCAGTGGGGTTATATGTAGAGTGGGTTAGTTGATGGCTATAATTGCATATTATTACCACATCACTGTTTTTATTGTTTGTTTTATCTAATTTAAGCATGTTATACCCTGGTGGTAGAATCTCCTCATCTTTTATACCCTGTTCCAGACAGATTTCCACTTCAGTCTTAAGTGTAGTCTCTTATTAAATTGACTATACTTTTATCCTTTGCAAAAACAAGGCACAGCAGAGCTGGAGAGCCACAATGTATGCAGGTATAACAGCTACAATTCCACAAAACTATTTAATGGAAATCCACAGTTATGAATAATAAATCCACAATGGTTTAAGTGTTTTCATCCCTGTCAGGTCAGATACATCCTCAGAACAAACTTTTTATCAATACATCACTGGTTTAAATGTAGAATCACATACAAGAACACACCCCTTACCCAAGCTCTTTTCCAATCAGTAATGTAGCCTCATTAATAAATTAATGTAAATAAGATTACTACATTAAATCATCCTGAATAAAAACACTTAATATAAATGAACTTTAACGACAAATTAAGAATACATAAAAGTATAGCCCTGTCACATTAGTTCCCATATCTCATCTTTCAATAGCTTTTAATTTTAAGAAACATGAAAAAGAAAATGAATCATTTAGCCCTGGCCACTGAAGGGCATTAGTCCTTAACTGCCATAAGGCTTTTTGTTTTTCTAAATGTAGTGTCCTTGGCCACCCCTTATATCTAGCATGATAACTTCAGGAATGACAAATTTAAGAGAGTGATCACTGAACTCCATACAATTCCTTGCCAAGGCATTTGTGTCTTTTTTGTTTTTAATGTCACTCAAATGTTCGTAAATCCATTTTTTCAGTTTCCTCTCTGTTTTTCCTATATAAAAACAGGGGCATTTAATGCATAAAGCACAATATACAACTTTCTCTGAGTTGCAAGAGCATTTTCTATTTAATTTAACTGTAACATTGTTTATATTAAATGTGTACCCTTCCTGGATAAATGTACAGAAGTGACAAAACCCACATTTCTTCATACTTCCATTTGATGGCTCAGTATAGTTTGACTCTAAAATGTTTTTAAGGCTTTTTCCTTTCTTATAAACAATAGTAGGAATATGTCCTACCAATTGTCTAGTGTCTTTATTGTTTGTCAATACAACCTAATTTTTAAATAAGATATCAGCAACTCTTTTGCTACAACTGTTAAAAGTCGTGATGAATGCACTACTAAAATTATTATTATTATTATTGTAGTTCTGAATGTTAGAGCATAGTTCACCAATGTCGGGCTGTGTATCATTGTCAGTTATATTAAAGCTGACACTATGTGCCACACTTTCATGTTGATATTGATAAAGCAGGGGTTTAAAATGACCCCTTTCACATTTAACAACTTAAATCATAAAATCCTTTATTAGCAAACCAGGGTACCCCCTTTTTAAAAACATTTCTTTTAGATGATCAGTGGTATTGTAACATCTGCAATGTTGGCCAACTATGGCAATCTGATGATGTGAAACTCGGTGAAATTAGCATTTGCTGAATGAAATGTTTGCTGTTGTGGTCTTGATCACTAGCAGTTCAGGGAAGAGAACATCTGATGCTTTGACATATACCTGTCTCCAAGCGTTCACTGGACCTTCTTTATTAAACATTTTGCATTAATTAACTCACCTTTGATATATCATAACCATTTTTATACTGTATACAGATTACTTAGTACTCCCTTGGTTTAAATGAAGATCATTGAACAAAACAAAACCATTTGTTTTGTTTTTGTTTTTTTTATCTAGAACTGCATTTGTTAATTAAGACATTCAAAAATCGAGTATATGTTTTTGCTGTCAATTAAAGACTTCTAAATCACCTTCCCCTCTCCATCATAAATTAGTCCACCTGCCTTGTCCTCTTTGTTATCACTCTTAAATATCTAGAGCTGTCTCTGGATAAGTCATTTCCTTTTAACAATCATAAATGATCTATTTTGTAGCAAAATATTCATATAACATCACATTGCCTATAGGATTACGGCACCAATAACTCCCCAAAAATGTATGCTCATTACTTAGTGTTCATCTCTAAAAATTAAATATAGCCACTTACTTTACTTAATTGCTGCACCTTCAAAACTTGAAGACTATAGGTTACTCTGAACAAATTGCAGTGGTCCACTTCTATTGATCCAACATAAAGAAGTGCAGTTGTTCCTTGTGAAGCAATGTTGTTTCAATCATAATCCAAGAAAGCCATGTTATTCACCACTAACATCATCTCTAACCTATCTCCACTCTTCTTATCTAACTAAAACTCTCTTTTTCATAACCACACCCTTGTCATTCCCAAAACAATGGCACACTATTGAATCACCATTCCAAACAATACTGTGAACATAACCAGAAAAAAAACAATAATCACATCATCATAAGAAATTATCCTTCCATCATATGAGACAGATTTCTGACATTCTTTTCTCCAGAACTGTATACTAGCATTACTTTTAACACCATGCCAGTGTAAATGCTGTAAGGAAAACAGTTAAGCACAAGATGCATTTATTGTTAGTATTTGGTTGCTGTTTCTTTTGCCTGAAATGTGAAAGTAGGAAACATTTCCTCATTACTAACAGAAACATACCTGTTATTATTAACTTGCTTTATTCACCCTGTAAAAACTGTATTACTTCTACCACCACTAATTTATTTATTTTTTATTTTATAAGAAAATAAACACAGACTATCATATTAAAATTTCATTTTATTGTACAAACCACAAGGACAGTGGCTGGTCTCAGCACAAAAGCTTCATTCATTTTTCTTGTGACTTGTGCAATAAAATGATGTTTTAATGTGTGAATGCATTTATTATTATAATTATTTTCTTATTATGTCCTTCCATGTCCTTTGTCATCAAGCCTTGTTACCCTATTGATGCTTACATTATCACATTGGTGGGCCAAAGCCAAATAACCATCTACAGACTGAATCATGTCAACTTGTGCTATCTTCAGATGTTAGTTTTGACTGTGTGTGTGTTTGTGTGTGTGTGTGTGTGTGTGTGTGTGTGTGTGTGTGTGTGTGTGTGTGTGTGTGTGTATTTAATGTTATGCCTTTTCTTTTTTCAATGAAATGTGTGCATGACTAGAACCATTGACAATCTGCTATTGCATTTCTACATGGTCTTTGGGACAGCTGAACCCTGAGCTCTCCTCCATAGGTTGCCAACCCCCCACCAATAAATGCTTATTCTCAACACCCCTGCTAGCTGCCCAGGTACCATGTCCATCAATGGGTCTATGTTACATAATCGAATAACACTTTGCTGAAACTCTTTTCATAGAGACAAAAAGAGTGAATGTTCATTTAAGTGAAAGTTTAAATCAATAAAAAATACCACAGGGAAAGAAAGCACTTGGCCACCTTACAAATGTCACACACACCATAGTACGTTAAACCCACCCCCCAGCTATATATACCAACTTCAAGATCGCACTACAGTGGGAAAAAGGGCAGTTTCCCGACTGGCCAACTGCTTCCTTTCCCTGTGGAATGTGCACTCTTTTCATCTCTACAAAAAGAGTTTTGGTGAAGTGTGGGTCAAACCATGCTGAGCCTGATTTTTTTAACTATTCTCTTTCTGCATTGTATCATTCAAGACAACCAGGACCTTTGTTATACACTGAATACACTTTTACATAAATTTTACTGAGTTTTCCCCATATTAAAATAATTTTATTGTCTGCTTGCACCTTGATGATGGTTAAACAAAGTTACTGGATCAGTATCATTAACCTTCTTATCAAATAAATAAATACATAAAATACGACAAGATAAAATACCCACAACAAAGTATTATTATTATTATTATTATTATTATTATTATTATTATTATTATTATTAATTATTATTACTATTACTACTACTACTTTTGTTACTGTTACTACTACTCCTTGTGTGCATGTGTGTGCATTTGCAAGTGTGTAAAACAATTTCTTGTGCACTTTATAGAAATCTGCAATTTATCTTTTCAATGTAGGCATGTACTAATGTAATAAACCATAGGGAATGGCAAAACAAAAGACAAAATATAATTTGCATGATTATTATATTATGCAATAAGGTCAAATATAAGGTTTGCCTTTAGGAATACTGAAGTTGAAAAGCTTATAATTTTACCATTACATTTCACATGCTATTGTAAATGCACATCAAACATAATAACTTAGGGAAAGCCATGCAAAGGTTTAGACAATGTAAATTGTTACATATTAGATATTTATTTCATCTTTTTTCGTGTGTGACACCTGGAGGCAAAGAAACAATTTAGTCTGGTTATCTGTCTAAAGTCGTTTGAGCATAAAACCATAGGATATGTATCATTTTTGTCATAGGAACACCTATTTCAATTTGAATCAGAAAATTGTTTTGCTGCATTTCAGATTTCCATTCCCAACCTGAATAATGTGCATCGATCAATATCAGAATGTGCAATGACTGCAAACATCTGCCTAATGGTGTTTTTTAGGAAATAAGTAGTGACTATTTAATAAGTAAATGAAAATGAAATCAGATTTGCTGTGTTATAGCATAGAGATGTTAAGCAGAGTGGCAGTTAAGATGCCTTGCATACCTAAATCAACCAGGCAACAATGCCTCTTTATGTGTGTAACCATTTACTTCCCTGCAAAATGTTGCATAAAAGAGGCTGGCACTGTCATTTCTCTATATTTACTAATACATTTTGTATTGTCAGGATGTTAATGATTTTTCTTAAGTAAAACATTTACATAAAACAAATGGTAATCTATTTAGAGAAAATGATAGTATAAATACCATTTACCAGATTAACTGCTACTTAACTGCTAGTCTGCTAATGAAGTTCATTTATTTCTAGAACATTTTTACTTTTATGAAAATATATATTAACAGAAATGTATAACTATATGTCTGTTTATATAAACATACCTACATTCCCAATGATTCAATAAAATCCATGTAGGCTCTGTGAAGAGCCTACAAGGAATGTACCCAGGTACACGGCCATAGTTTCTACTTGGCAGTGCAACATATATATTAATTATGGCACGCTGCTGAGGGAAAGCACAGTAACACGGATTTTTAATCCATATAAACAACACTGTAGAGGCTGTGTTGTACTTGTGGACTGTCCAGAAAACTTCTGGGCAGTTGGTAAACATAGCACAATATCTTTTGGTCCATTAACCTGGATGGAAAGTTGATCAATAGATATTACTTCATGTAACTGCAGTTTTAATTTATTTATTTTTTTTTATTTCCATGTGCTTGTTTTCCCGGTGTGGCGTGTTGTGCAGCTATGCTTAGCATTGCTCACATATACAGTAGACATCTACTAGACATTTAAAAGTAGAAACCAGATGTATTCAATTTTAATTAATTTTTTTTAATTTTATTTTTTTCCCATGTGCTTGTTTGCATGATGTAGTGCATTGCTTTGCTTAACTACACTGATATATACAGCAGACATCCACTAGACATCTAAAAATAGTAACTGGAAGTATTCAATTGTTGTAGATCTGCAGTGCTTAGCAACATGCAAACCCAGGGAGCCAAGCTGTGCTATGCCTACAGGCACCTGTGTAATATATGTGAAGATATACAATTTCACTTCACTGTCCCAGTGGCTAGATAGGTTAATTCATAAGCTGCCGTGTAGTGAGTCCTGGGTTTGAGTCCTGAGCAGTCATACTTTTTACATTTATAGGTTCATAGGTTCATAGGTTCATACTAGGCTATCTGCCCTAGGGCATTTATAAGCCTAGCCAGAGTGTGTTTGGCTTTCGCCACCCATTTTAAATGAATTTTGCTATGCCCTTTTTCGAGGTTAGTCTACTGTGCCTCTGTCTAACAGTGACACAGAAGTGATACCCGGGGTAAACCTACTATCTCCCATCCACTCATCAAGATTCCTCTTGAAGAGAGTCAATGAGGGACTCTGCCTAACCTGGACTGGGATTTTATTCCAGAGTGAAGGGAGACTCTGGGTTATGAATCTGTCCCTCCAGCATGTCCTATTTATTTCAGTGCTGAGGTTCAAGTCTCTCGAGCTCGTAGCTCGATGGGATTTGGATTTTCTGAAGTGCAGCATGTCCATTAATTCCGGGTTGGACGTGGCTTTATACGCCAGGCACAGATTGCCTCTGAGCAGGCGGTATGCCACTGAGTAGAGCTGGAGTTTCTCTAACCGGGCAGCATATGGCATCTGTTTGAGCCCTTTGATCCTCTTGGTGAGGTACTTTTGGGGTCTTTCCAGTTGCTGCAGGTGTCTGGTAAGGTACATCCCAAAAGGGGCATTGTACTCAATTATGGGCCTGATGAGGGATGAGTAAAGAGGCACAATGACCTCCCCTGATCTAGATGTGAATCCCTTCATGATTAGGTGGGCTATATAAAATGTTTTTCTAACCACTTTGGCCACGTGGTTGTCAAATGAGAGATTGCTATCAACTTGGGTCCCCAGGTCCCTAATTACTTCTTCCATACTTAATGGATTACCACCTATGTGGTAATTTGTGGGCACTTTGTTTTTGCCAAAGGGGATGACTATACACTTTTTGGTGTTTAGCTTGAGGCCATGGCTCTGGCACCAGTTGTCTGTTTCAATGAGGCCCTATTGTAGGATGCTTGTGTCGGCTGGAGAGTCGATTATGGTGCCCAGTTTGCAGTCATCTGCGAACTTGGTCAGCCACAGTCCTTCCGTGTTAGCCTGTACCTCCGAGAAATATATACTGAACAAGAGAGGTCCCAGGACTGAGCCTTGTGGGACGCCACTTGTAACTGGTTTGGAGTCTGACATGGCTCCAGCAATTCTAACCATGTGGGTTCTGTCCTTGAGCCAATTTGCAACCCATCTAGTGACATAGGGGTTTATATTTAAGCTGGTGAGCTTATCTATAATGCCCAAGTGGGGTATTGTATCGAAGGCTTTTGCAAGGTCCAGGAAGGCTGTGTGGACCACCTTCCCCTCATCAATGGCCTTGGTGACTGTTTCAAAGAAATCAACCAGGTTTAAGAGGCAGGATCTGCAATTAACAAAGCCAAACTAGGTAGGATCCAGTGTCTGTAGGTCCCCAATATCTTTATTTATGAGGTCTATGATGATCCTTTCCATAGATTTGCAGACCAAGCTAGTCAGGCTTGGCGATAGTTTCCAGGATCCGTTGAGGCACCACCTTTGTGGAGAGGGACCACTGTTACTGTACGCCCCTCTTTGGGTACATATCCTGTAGTAAGGCTGAGATTGAACAGTAGTTTTATGTTTGGGTTTAGTTCTTCCTGGAGTTCATGTAGGACACCATCTGGTCCCACTGATGCTGTGTTTTTTGCTTTAGAGAGGGTGGCTCTTACCTGAGCATCTGAGATGTCAGGGGGGCAGCACTCTGCTGGGATAGATATTTGCCCTTTTGATGGGGAAGGGGGGGAGAGGTTTGCGCTGAACCTGTCAGCTAGGATGTTGGCAATGTCTGTGGGTTTGGTGTATTTTTTTGTCATTTTGGACTAATTCTGAGCATATCTGGGAATTCCCACCCAGGTTCCTAACATAACTAAAGAAAGCATTGTGATTATCCTTAGTGTCCTGTGCAGTTTTTCTCTCGAAGCTGGCCTTAGACGATTTTATGAGTGCCCGTAGTTTTTTGCTAATACTGATCAGAGATGCCTTCCCTTTTTTGGGATTTTGCTCTATCATGTAGTAGCTTCCTCCTTCTATTGTATAGTCTGTTTATGGCTGGGGTCCACCAGACAGGATGCCTAACTTTGGAGGATTGGGTCTTGGTTTTATTTGGGATTGCATGATCCATGCATTCCTGAAGGCGTTCATACAATGCGTTTATAAAGGATTCTGTGGTCTGGGCCATATTTTCCACAGGCCCGGGGGCTTTGAAGGATTCCACCTCGGTTTTGAGGAGTGAAATTTGCTGTGGTTTTCTGGGCAGGGGCTGGGGCCAGGATGTGAATATCTAGTGAGATTAGTTTATGGTTTGATCTTACCAGTGAGGGATACACTTCTGGTCTGGAGCATAGAGTCCCCATGTTGGTGATGATCAGGTCCAGTATGTTTTCCCTTCTTGTGGGAGTGGCAACAAGTTGTTCCATAGCATTTGAGTTTATAAATTCTAGGAACCTTCGGGCTAGGGTGTTGGAGCTAGAGTAATGCTTCTAGTCTATGTTAGGGTAGTTGAAGTCACCCAATATAATGGTGTTTGGAGAGACCTTCATATTTTCCAGTGTTCTCAGGAAGGTTGAGTGGGGTTCCTGGGTTTGGGAGGGTGGTCTGTAGCAGGCTATAAACTGGAAGGCAGCTTTACCCACTGTTAGTTGCACATGGATAGTCTCTGATGCTTCGTGCTGTGCCACCAACCTGGAGGTGTGGGTATCTTTGACAAATATTGATACTCCCCCTCCTTTTGTGGTTTGGTCCAAGTTTTGGGGGCGAAAAACATGGTATGAGGTATAACCTGGTAGTGCTGGGGTGCTCTCAGAAGTCTTGAACCAGGTTTCTGTTACTGCACAGATATCGATGTTCTCCATGCTAAGGAGAGTTTTGAATGCGTGCATCTTGAGGTTTAGACTTCTGGCATTGAGTAGCATTACTCTTAGTTTCTTATCCCTTGTGATACCTATGGAGGTGGGTTTGTCTATTGAGCCTTGCCTAAAATAGGCACTATGGGGGTAGCAAGAGCCTTTGCCAATATCCGAAAGCCCAGGGGTGACAGGTGCAAGCCGTCCCTAGCGAAGCATCATAGCTTGTCGAGCATGTCATCCCAGGCAGACAGGCATTGGATCCCCTTTGAATGACACCAATACTTAAGCCAATTGTTGAAATTGATCATCTTGTCTTCATATTGTGGCATTATTCTTGGTGAGGGTAAGATGCTACTCAAGGTCAAGGTCATACCGGCCTGGGCTACATGTTCAGAGTGCTCCTCTATGTCTCTTTTCATGTAGTCCCCGGAGGTACATCTCAGGTCATTCACACCAGCATGGACAATGACTGAGTCATATTTGTACTTGCCTTGGAGTGACCTGAGTGCTTGTGTTATGTGGAAGATCCTAGCACCTGACAGGCAGCTCACCGTGACCTTCTCCTTGTTCAGCCTGGTGAGCGGGACGTCAGTGTGCCTGACGATAGAGTCACCTATTACAAGTGTATCAGGTGTGTTGTTTAGCCTTAAGGGCTGTGACTGTTCAGCACACTGGCTTTGTGAGCTATGTGTTGCATGTGTTTTGTTTTGGGGTAGCGGTTGCTTGAGTGTCTGCTTTGGAGGTCTCTGCTGCTCAGGCAGATTTTTATTTAGAGCCTACGAGTATGTTTTTGTGTGTTTATGTGTTTGGTTTGCTGTCGTGGTAGGTCTATGTGAGACTGGAATTGTAGTGAGTGTGGTTTCCTTCTCCTCCTGACTGGTTACGCCAGTACTGAGTTGAGAGAGCTTAGCCTCCAGTTTGGCTATATGGTTGCATCTCTCACATGTGTTGGAATTTGTTGGAAGGAGGAGAGGGTTGTCTGTGTACATGAGGCAGTTGTAACATTGCCTCAAGATTCCCAGATTCACCAGCTGGACCGGAGAGGAGATTGACAACTGACCTTTGGACATGCTAGAATAGTATTGGGAATTCCTTTATAATTGAAAGAAGGGCCATTGGGGAACAAAGTACTCAAGGGGAGTTTGTGAGGATGTAGTGCTTTTAATTTTTTAGTGCTGACTTATATAATTGCTTTAGTGAACAAGTGCCAGGCTTTACAGTGGGAATAGGATGTTTATTACGAGAACTAGATCAGTTCTAAGGGAAAAAGAAGGGAAAAAGTGAAGAGCAGACTTTGTGGAGCCGAGAATGGTTTAAACCCATTTAAGTGGCGCTGCGCTATGCGCAAAATCACGCAAAGCCGCGCTAAGCGGGTTTTATACAGGGGGACTTGAAAGAGCTAGAAATTGGCCCAAAACAGCCAATAGACTACCAGATTCTAGTGCTGGGAACACTCCTCCAGGGATAGATTGGCTGCTCCAAGCTCCCCACTGCCACTGGTGAACAAAGAAGCCTCCCTTTATCCAAGAAAAAAAATGGGCAACACAGGAACTTTCCAAAAGTCCAGAATACAGCAAAGCCTGTATTTGGACTACTCTAGGTCAGGAAAGACGGGAAACAAGGAAATTTTTTTTTTCTTTTTTGCAACAAACAGCAGGAAAATGCAATAAATATGTAACACAGGCTAGCGCACTTGAGTGTGTAGCCTGAACAGGTAAATGCAACAAACAGGACAAACTTTAAAAGTGCAGGTGCAAAAACAACTTTAAACAGTTTAAAACAGTTCAAGAAGCAGAAATACTTGCAGTTTAGCTAGATCAGACAGTCACCCAGGTAGTAGCAGGAAAACAAACACTTTTATCAGGTTAGCAGTCACTCTTTTAGCCTCTCTGCTGCTAGCACCACTCTGCAGGACCACAAGGAGCTTGGCTGAGTAGTAACAAGCGCAAAAATCACGCCAAAGTGGGTTTTATACAGGGGGACTTGAAAGAGCTAGAAATTGGCCCAAAACGGCCAATAGACTACCAGATTCTTGTGCTGGGAACACTCCTCCAGGGATAGATAGGCTGCTCCAAGCTCCCCACTGCCACTGGTGAACAAAGAAGCCTCCCTTTATCCAAGAAAGGAAATGGGCAACACAGGAACTTTCCAAAAGTCTAGAATACAGCAAAGCCTGTATATGGACTACTCTAGGTCAGGAAAGATGGGAAACAAGGATCATTTTTTTGTGCTGTGAAAATGTGTCAGGTGACTGAAACATCAGTTTGGTTTAAAATGTTACATTTAGAAAAGCTGCATGATGCTAGCAGCACTTAAACATGGTCAGTTGTCTATTCCCATTTGCCCATTGATAGGCTGTGCTTACAGATGGCTTGTGTAAGTTTCCGCAATGCTAAGTGAAGTGGCCCTTTTTTGAAAATTACAGCATGATGTGCAAGGACAGGAATGCAGCCTATTTAAAGGCCAGAAGGTGGGAATTTCACATTATTCACTGGAGTTCTAACGTGTCTGTGGATATACCTAGTGCTGCTGGAGGAGTCCCCTTATATGTGCAGAAGGGGGAGTGCAGGAGTCCAGAATGTTTGTTGGATTCCTGGTTAAAAATTATGAACCTCTGGCTGCTGCAAGGCAATTACCAGGGCCCCGAATATAATTCTGAGGCCTGGGATTGGTTGGCCAGGGAACTTACCAGTGCTACTGGTATCCCCCAAAGTGGTGAGCAGTGACATCAGCACTACAATGACCTGAAATACAGAAAGAGGGGAACCTTGGATACCTGGGTCCAAGAAGCTCGGGCTGGGCAAACCCCACAGATATGTATGTTTGTCTGTAGTTTAGAAATATACAAACTGAATCTGTGCAAAACTGGTATGCATTTTGGTTTGTTTGTCTCCCCACAGCTGCAGAAGAGAGCACTTGTAATATCCAGTCCCATGCAGGCCGCCTGGCCAGGATGAGGTAATTATGTGGTAAGTAGGAAAATATTAAAGTAATAACTTAATGCATAATGTAATTATACAATAAATTACTTATAGAATTTGCAGTTTTATCAGTCAAGTATGATGTACTGGGAACATTCTACATCTTTATTAATGTGTCACTGCCTACATAAAATGGTAAAGCAAGTTTAAGCAAGTAAGCATGCAGTAATGTGTAGTATAGCTTCCAATGATCAGTTAATGTTGGGGTCTACCCAGATTAAGAGTCACTGTTCTGGTCTGGTCATTGTCTGAAATATGCCATAGGTTGCACTCAGTAAATGAACATGGTATATGGGTTAGTTAACAGAAGTCCTACACAGCTATCCATGGTCTACATGCCAGAGTTGAATCAACGTTAATCAATACATTTTAAAGGTCGATGGTGCTTTGATAAATAATGCTTTCAAATAAAGTGTTCACCATTCCTGTATTCACTGCGTGTGTATTCTAATCTGACACCAGTCAAGTATTACATGTAACTCAATATAGGATGCAACAAAAAATGTCAGAAATAAATGCAGCACAATACCTGGAGTAAGGTTCAAGTCTGTGTTCTGATCATTTTGTCTGAAATAATGCTATACATTCCACTTAGTAAATGAACATGTTATATGGGTAAGTTAAATGCAGTCCTGGACATCTATCCATGTGTCTAAATGTCAGATGTTAAGAAACATTATTAATAAAGTTTAAAACAAGATTGTGCTATCATAATTAATCTTTTCAAATAAGTGGTCATTATTCCTGAATTCACTGCATGTGTGTTCTAATCTGACACCCGTTAACTGTTACATATTAACTAATAAATGATGCAGCAAAAAGATGCACAAATAAATGTAGAGCAATATCCAGATTAATTCAGAAGAACTGAATTCTGATAATCCCCCCCCCCAATATGCTGTAGATAGCACTCAGTAAATGAATGGGGTATACAGTTAGGTTAAAAGATGTCCTACACAGCCTTACATGTGTGTAACTGCCAGATTTCATGTGACATTAAGCATTACAGTGTAAAAGAAGATGGTGCTTTGATAAGTAATGTTTTCAAATAAAGTGCTCATTGTTCATGTGGTCACTGCATTTGGTTTCCAATCTGATAACACACACAGCTATGCATGTGTGTAACTGTACAATTTCACACAAAATGTTGCAATAAAAGTCTTAAAGGAGATGGTGGCTTGAGAATTCATTGTATTCAAATAAAGTGCACATTATTACTGTAGTCACTGCTTGTGAGTTCTAATCCCATGGCAGCCAACTGACAAATAACCAGCTGTCTAGTGTAATTAATATACACGAACATACTTCTCAACTGTCATGATTTTTACATAATGTAATCACTACTGCCCCATATTTCTGGTCCTTGATTAGCAGATGCATAACATTATTTGGAATGCAATTTATTGGCAAATCCATTAGCAGAACATCTTGCTAATAATGTATGAGCACACTATAACTATGTTCCATTTGGTAGGGCTTGGCCCATAATGTCCCATGCTAACAGGCTGAGAGATATGTACATGCAACATCATCTATACAACATTTGCAGTCACTGTACTCACAAGTGAAATCTTAGATATGTAGAAGTATGTAGTAGTAGTAGTCTGTGTAGTAATACTGCCTGCAAAGTTACTAACCATTTTTTCTCTCCCACCCCACCCCTTCTGTTATTTAATTTATTAATTTATATTTATTATTATGATATGATAGTAACATATTTGTAACTAGTTCTTATATTGGCTTTATGTATCATTTCATATTGCGTTGCTGTTAATATACTTTCATTTACTTCATTTATTGTTGTGTTCCTCATCATATTCCTTTCTATTTTTTTTAGATTAATCATTTGTGTCTTCTGTTATGTTAATACTAACATTTGTTTGGTTATGTTTATTTTTACCTTATGTTTACATTTAATTTACTACAGCATGACAGGGTAGGCCGGTTCTGGGTGATCCACCTACCCTGGCTCCCCCGGCTGTGGCACCAGGGCCCAGCCCATCTGGGCCGCAGCCTTGTGGCACCCCCTCTGCTACCCCTGCACTAGCTGGGCTGTTGGGTAGTTCTGCCCCACAGGCTGGGGTTGGTCCTTCCTCTGGGAATGGAAGTAGAAGGGATGATTATGTCACTCATGAGGAATTGCCAGACATGATGTGTGGGCTGCTGCACCAAACTCTTGGTGTATGCCTACACTGAATGGAAAGCATGATGTCCATCCTGGTGGGGTGGCCTCAACCCAAGCACTGGCGTTGGCCACTGCCTGCACAGCAGCAATGAAGATACAGTGCTGACAGCCCCATGAGTGTACTGTCTACAACAAGACATGGCAGACCATGGGCCCATGGTCCTAGGTGGTGCCATGCAGGACATGGTTGCAAGAGACAGCAGTCATTCTCAGGTAGTAGCCCAGCATCTGACCTTGCATATGGAAGTGCCAGTGCAACTCCTGGCAGAGCCATTTTTCATGTTCAGGGGTGGAGATGAACTGTCAGCTCTACTATGCATGCCTCAAAGCTGTCCAACATACATTCACATACTGCTAGCACTGACCTTGGCAGTGTTCACATAGACAATCACACACCACTGTCACATTCAGGTCACCTAGGGACACACACATTTACATGGTCTGTCTTGCCTGCTCCTCTTTCTGCCTTACACACACATGCTTGCCAACCTGTTGGGTCAGTCTAGGCCTCCTACACCCCCATACAACACCCTGTGCAAGTGATGATACCTGTGACACATCCCTGTCATCACTGTCATCATTGCAGGGAAATGAAGCTATGTGTCTGATGCATATTTAATATCTATATGTTTCATCCATTGTTGCCTTTGACATGCTACTTGTACTGGCCAGTCATACAGTTTGAAAGCTGCCATTTGTAATGTATAAACCACATTATGTTATGTTGGATGCTGTTGTACTGGCTGTGTAGTCGCACAATGAAAGGTGTCTCATGGCACTGTTTATGTTTCACTTTCAGGACTGTGTAGGATACATCTATGGGTTCACATATACAATAAACCAATCAACATCAGAGCATAGGACGGAATGACAGCACAGAAGAAAAATGTCATCAGAAAACTAAAACAGTATTGTTTCATGGCTCCATGGGTTCATATGTATATAATAAGCTAACAAAAATAAGAGTGTCTTTCATACTAGCCATGCATATAAAATGAAATTCGAACCACAGTGTGCACTGAATGAATACTCAAGATCTGAAACACGAAGATTTATTCAACCAACAACAGACTAAGCATATGCTTTCACCAGCAACCTGGCTTCTTCAGAGTCTGACAGTAAAACACTCCATATAAAAAACACTCCACATTTAAAGCAAGAATGCATTCTCCCCACCCATCCAATTAATCAATAAATCAATCAAACAGACAATTTCTTAAGAATAGAAGCAACACTAGATCTGCCATGAGCAAATGTGGTTCCTGTAGAGGATGTAGATACCTAGCAGTTGGGACGTACGTAAGTGTAGTGGGGTATCAACGTACAATATCTTGTCCAGGTGCTTGTAATTGTAGCACCAAGAATTGTGTATATCTTGCTTCGTGTATGTCATGCGATGCATTTTATGTGGGCATGACTACACGGAAAACAAGAATAGGGGAACATGTCAGTTCAATCAGGAGAAAGGATGAGCACAATGCACTTTATTTGCACAGTGCAGTATGTGGGAATTTTAACAAATTTTAATTTTTATTATAGATAGGGTTAAGTCTAACATTCAGTGTGATGCACAGAACAGGGTAGCAAGGTTAGAAATGGAATGGCAGCTTAGGCTCAATGCTACCAGGCCCTGGGCTAAATGAATGTGTCACCATAAAGCCTCAGTTAAAATACTTAAGTAGTGTTATTTAGAGGAACTGCAATTTTATATTACATTTTTATATGTATACATATGTAGTGTATGACTATTATAAGTTTACTAAATGTTATGAATTGTTTTTTTAAACTAATACTTGGTTGTAAATGTATTCTTAAGAAATTGTCTGTTTGATTGATTTATTGATTAATTGGATGGGTGGGAAGAATGCATTCTTGCTTTAAATGTGGAGTGTTTTTTATATGGAGTGTTTTACTGTCAGACTCTGAAGAAGCCAGGTTGCTGGTGAAAGCATATGCTTAGTCTGTTGTTGGTTGAATAAATCTTCGTGTTTCAGATCTTGAGTATTCATTCAGTGCACACTGTGGTTCAAATTTCATTTTATTTTCTTGGTTGAACCTTTGTTGGTTCTGGTGGACTGTTTAAATACTAGCCATGCATCCCTAAACTCTGACAAGGTCTGATACACTTGATAGTCTAAGCAGGGTTTTGGGAGTTGACACAAGGACAAGCTGAGGTGTGCGAGGTGAACCATCCACCGTTTCCCCTGTGTCTGTTAGAGATAAAAGTAGTTATAATGGTCATGTTTCCCATCTATAATGTAACTTGCACATGATTTGCATTAGGGCAGTACTGTGCTTCACATGCATTGGGAGCCTGTTACATATTGGGTGCAGCATCTGGGCTGCATACCTGTCTATTCAGCATGTCCTGTTTATACCACAGTCAAGGTGTAGGTGTGCAGCTGAGGTAATTTTCATGCTAGTCTTTTCTTGGATATGCAGGAGGTATACAGTGGTTTCTAACACCTGCCTGTATGGCGGGCATACACCTCCCCTCCAAAACATGTGAGAGACAGAATACACAGTTACGGGCTTCAAGCAGTCTGCATAGGGCATGTTATATACACTGTGTATTGGTTTACTGTGGAACCTCTGTGGATGTGACTTTTGTCAGATATACCTGGTTACGTACATACCAAAGGTGGCATTGCAATCAATGGTAAGTGTGATGAATGCCAAATACAGTGGAACAATGACTGTCTTGGGTTTATATGCCATTCCTTTGTTTATAGTTCATGTAACATAGAATGCATCCCCAAATGGCTATGCCCTTGCAACTCCCACTCTAAAATCACCTACCCCATCCAACCACTACCTTTCTTTCCACTCCACTAACTACCTTGATTATAGCAAGCTCAGATGCTCATAAGCCTAGTTCTTATTATACAGCAGGAACTTCTTATTGTAACATTTGTTAATGTCTGTTATGTACTTCACAGATAAAGATTCTAGTTGTCTACTGATGTACTATGTTCTTCTTCTGTAAATATGTTGTAAGTAATTGCTATGTTATATTGTTAATCGCTATGTAATCCAATGTAACTAGTGTCTGTTTATTTTAATGGTGGAGCTTTTCTCCCTGGGCCTCTGCTAAAAATGGACCTACGTCCAGTCAGACACTCCCAGTCAACAAATGTAAATAAATAAATAAATAAAATATTACCAACCCATATCACTATCAATGTCTCCATAAGTCCCTGACTACTGTGTCAACTGTTGGAGGTGTGTAGTCAATACATTAGTTACCAGGGGTGGATGACTACCCAAGGGATAATATTGTGTATTCCTTGGCATTTACTGTTAGTCCATGGCTCTGACAACAACTGAATGTCTCTGCCAGTCCATCCTAGATAACTGCTGAGTCATTGTGGGATTCAATGACAGCTCCTAATTTGCAATCTTCTCCAAATTAAGTCAGTCAGAGGCCAATGACAGTGGCTGTGATTTCAGAGAAGTAAATGCCTTGAAGGAAGAGATCCTACCCCACTCAAACCCACATCACACATACCTACATGTGCATTGGTCTTTACCAGACACATAAGTAAACACCAGACACCTCGGAAACCCAAGCACAAGCTCACTACACATAATCATACCTCTGCAGAACACAGTACTAGTACACATAATGGCTCACATTCCACTGTCTCACCGGTAAAACATCTAAGGTAAAACACAAAATCAAACATATTACTCATAGGTGATTACATCATGAGACACATTGATGTGCTTCTCACCAGGCTACATAAGGGAAATGTCATGGTCAGCTTTCTGGGAGGTGCCAGGATATGCCATATCACACATACACCCATGTCTGTCACTATCAGGTACTGTTATGACTACGTCATAGTTCCTGTTTGTGTGAAAGACTTGAAACATACCACTCCGGACTGTATGTAGAGACATGACTGGGCTGATAGACTGTGTGTCTCAGGCAGGTATGCCCTTGACCTTGATCTGCATTTTACCACCACCTAGGATGATGCCTTCATACAAACAAAAAATGACTGACATCAATAATTGCCATAGTGTGTGGTGTCAGTGTAAGGGGATCCACTTTATGTCACCCTGGGATTACCTGCTCAACACATCTCAATGCTTTGCAAGAGATGGTCTTCATCTGTCTCCCCTGGGATTTTGGCAACTGGCCAAAGTTGTTCCCATCCCCATACAGCACCTTTTAGGTGGTGTCACAAGAAAATACTTTTCAGTGAGGAAACCCCATCTACAAACAACATCACAGTTATGCTGCTAAACACTAGGAATGCCACCACTAAATTCCACTCAGTGGAAGCTGTCCCCACTTTGGAAGATGCAGACATTTGTGCAGTCACAGACACCTGAGTCAAGGCTGTGGAGAGCACCACAGCTGTACCAGGCTACACCTCCTTCCACATGTTGAGACCTCAAACCTAAAGTGTGCAAAGGAATGGAGGTGATGTATCCATATTCATTAAGGATAGATACACATCTAGACTGGGTAGACAGTATGATTCCCTGGAGAAACTGCAAGTGCTGTTGACTGCTTGCAGGGTAAATAATCAAGCCATTGCCAGCTACAGGAGCAACTCCATTAATCAGGACACCCACTATGCTTAAATGGATCTACTGGAGTTTATCAAGACACCTCAAAA
>NC_056737.1:1786646618-1786821618 GCF_019279795.1 Protopterus annectens | reverse complement strand
TCACTTTTGACTTCAGTAGCATGAAGTTGGCTTTGGAGAAGTTTTTTAAGGAGGTTTCCTTACTGGGGGGTGGGGGTGGGATGTGGATGTCAAAGGTGATTTGCTTATGGTCAGACATGACCAATGAGGGGATGACCACTGGTGTGGAGCATCTATCTCCCATGTTGGTAATGACCAGATCTAGGATATTGGAGCCCCTCATGGGACAATGGGTTAGTTGATCCAGGACGTTGTAATTTATGAATTCCATGAATCGTTGGGAAAAGGAGTTGGTACCCAAGTAGTTTTCCCAATTAATGGCAGGGTATTCAAAATCACCAAGTATTAGGGTATTTGGTTGCATCTTAATATTTTCCAGTATGTTTAGAATGGTGTAGTGAGAATCTTGGGGCATGGTGGGGGATCTGTAGCAAGCTACAATTTGGAATGCAATCTTACCTAGTGTTATTTGCACCTGGATAATTTCAGAAGCATTGTATTGGGCAACTAGCCTGGAGGTGTGAATATCCTTGGTGACTATGGACACTCCTCCACCTTTAGTGTTTCGGTCTTGGTTTTGTGGCTGAAAAGTGCGGTAAGAATTGTAGCCTGGTATTGCAGGGGTGCTCTCTGGAGCCTTGAACCAGGTCTCAGTTACTGCACAGATATCGATGTTCTCCATTTTTAGGAGTGCCTTGAGAGAGTGCATTTTGAGGTTTAGACTTCTAGCATTGAGTAGCATTATCTTCAGATTTTGCATGTTTGTATCTGTTATGGTGGTGGTTTTATCCTTTGAACCTTGCCTAAAAAAGGCACTATAGGGGTGGGAAGAGCTTTAGCCAGTAACCTGAATCCCAGGGGTGACAGGTGCAGACCATCTCTGGCAAAGCATCGTGGTTTGTCGCTCATATCTTCCCAGGCAGACAAATACTGGATCCCCTTTGAATGACACAAGAAGCTTAGCCAATTGTTGAAGTCAATCATTTTGTCCTTATACTGTGGTATCATTCTGGGCAAAGGCAGGATGCTACTCATGGCTAGGGTCATACCTGCCTGGGTCACATGATCCAAGAGCTCTTCCATGTCTCTTTTCATGTAGTCCAGGGAGATACGTCTCAAGTCATTCACTCCAGCATGGACAATGACAGAGTCATATTTGTACTTGTTATGGAGTGACCTGAGTGATTGCGTTATGTGGCGGATTCTGCACCCGACAGGCAGCTGACTGTAATTTTCTCCTTGTTCAGCCTGGTGAGTGGGACATCAGTGTGCCTGGCTATAGAGTCACCTATGACTAATGGGTATGACTATGAGATTAGATAAAAATGGTTTTAAGTGGTTGAACATAGAAGCAATTAAGTTAATATCTAATATGTGTATTGTTACTTATAAATATATTTTCTTAACAGATGAAATGTTTATTATATATTTGTTTTTATAGGAGAATTATTCATGTATTATAGACAGCTATATATTTTTAAAGAAAGAACATATGCATGTGTTTTTAACTTGAGAGCACACTTAATTAATTCATTTAAGTTAATTGAAATGAATTGAATTGAGAATATTAATCACCTGGATATTAAAGATCGCAGTGAGCTTTCCATTTTTTATTTTGTTATTTAGAGTAGGGGTCAAGTCAAACACCAAAACTCCGTACTTTAGAATACCAAAAAAATAGATCAACTGTTTTAGTCCAACATGGTGTAATCACTGGGCAGTAGAACCACATGTTTGAAAAGGTAACCTCCATGCCACATCTGTCCTGTCACTGAATTTAAATCATGCTTGTCCATCCTATCTGCTGTGATGTCCCGAATGTCCTGTGAGATATTAGGTGACCTGATAGTGAGGTTTATATGAGGATCGTAGCCGAAGAAATTCTAACTGACTCATATGGTGGGTGAGGTAATGGTTCCATTTGACAAAATGAGTCATTTTATATTTCTGTAGTTTAATTCTTATGCAGCTAGATAGCTTAGTAAAAGCTCCAGTTCTTGAATACAAATCATTATTGTCTGCATTTATACTGTCAAAGAATTTAACCACCTTATTAATTCTATTTTGAGTTATTATTTCTATGATAGTCTCAGAAACGAATACTTGAAGTTCAGTCAACTTTACTTGCCCTTCTTCTTTCATTAAACATAATACATACTAAAATCAGTAAATTTCATTTAATAAATGGAGGAATCCTTCCATTGAAGGATCTTTTCTGGACTGCTCATCAGATTTTTTTCTACATAAAAATAATAGCAATGAATAATTTAGATCATTATCGGGTGTTTCAGGAATGAATGTATTGATGCACATAGATAGTACTGACTGTGAAGTAGTATTAAATCAATGCATATGATAAATCTAATAGCAGAGTGTTGTAATGAGACACAATTGGCAAGTCCAAAAATCAGTGACAGCCTAGAGCAAAGTGTGATAAATCTTAATGAGCTCCTGAGGAAACCCCCTGTGTAACAATTGTCCTGAACTTCCATTGGAAAATATGTTTAAGTGCAGTCAAAAGACATAGATGCTAACCCACCAGTGAAGGGGGAGGGCAAAAAGGTCTTTTTAAAGTTTCTTAAGGCCATCAATATTCAGAAATCTATTGGGTGAAAAAGAGAAATGTGCATAATTGCAAAAGTCTACTTTTTTGTTTTACATTTGTAGGACTAGCACCTACAGTTTTTGATAATTTCCAGTTGAATGTCTAGCACACTCTAGAAAACTGTGGACAGGTGGTCATATTGAATGTGCATTTGACTGGCCCAAGGAACTTTGTGCAAAGAGACTGCATTGTCACAATTCTGTTCACACAGTTGCTATTTTAACAAACTGAGCTGTTTATGTTTATAAATGTATGCAACTTAGAAAATGTATTATTTCCTTACAGGCCATTAAGGTAGTAGTCATCCATGCTAAATTACTGGGTTGTATTTAGAAAAGTCAGAAAACTAGAAGCCTGCCACAAGCATTTTGGGGTTTTGTTGCTAGTAACTCACAACGCTGAAATGTAATTAACATTCTTAGGGGCAAACAGGATAAATGGGTGATGAGCAAGTTTTCTATCCCATATGAGAAGTGAGTATAATGAACAATCTATAGGACAAATGAGAATATGTCATATTTCTTCAAATACTTCCACACAAACATGGAGAAATTCACTTGTGATGTTGACTGGGTTCTAGTAGGGGGACACATTAGTGGATCAGGTACAGGCATAAAAAGGGGCATACAAATGCACATGTGATGCTCCTCTTGAACAATACAATGGAAAGTGGAGTCTTTGGAGGTAGTGCCTTTCTAACTACAGATCCCTATGTACTAGTAAAACATTTTGAAACTTCACATTGGGCCTCAAGTACTTTAGTGGGTTGACCCTTTAATGGCTTTGAATGCAGAGATGATGGATTTGATTTGTAAGAGCATCAAAGCCTTTATACAACAGAATACATATAAGGGTCCAAATGGAGAGATGATAAAATCAGAAAGCAAAGGAGATTAGTTTTGCTGGAACTGAATTCATCCTCAGTTCATGATGTGTACTTTCATGAGGTGAAACCTGTTTTTACAAAATCTTGCTGAGACGACACTGAGATAGACTTTATTTTATATAGCATGTGTCATGAACAGAAGTAATTTAAAAAATGAAAAAGAGAGATGGCTACACAAGTCCAATGATAAAAGCTACCCAATCCTTCTATGTGCACTGGTGCCAAGACTGGAAATAGGACAGTGCAGAATCCACAAGACACGTAAATCTACAATGCTGTTAGACCAGGCTTGGGGGTGTGTCACCCCTATTGTAGAAGGAAGTAGTAGTCCACAAAACCACAAAAAATGACAAGACAAAAAGAGCCATTAAGAAGACAGAGTGGACTACTGAGGATAAGGAAGAACTTATGTATTGTTACTATTATGCAAGAAGCCCAGAATTTCCTGGTAGAAGATATGCAAAAAGATTAAGAGAAAAATTAGAGGAAAGAAAAATACATGCACTAGAAAAACTGTCAAAAACTTCAAATGAAAATTTGTGCTCATTAATACAACAGATCCAATTGAAACATTTTATAAACCAAGAAATTTGGGGCTGGTTGGAAAAAGAACTGACACAGGAAGTGTAAAATTATAAAGAGCAAAACCTAGAGATTTTTAGATGGTATAAAAAGAAACATGGACATGGGAAAGAAAGAGAAATCTGATATGGTGCAATATTTATGCAAAGGAGAAAACTATAATGATCAATACAAAAAAGTATCTCCAAAGATATTTGAGAGAAATACAGGCAAAGGTACCCAGATGTGGAAAATTTCACAATACATAAAAATAAGATCACAACTTGTGAATGTAGAACAGAAGTTTAGCAAAGCAGAAGCTACGCAAACAGAAGCTGATCTTATAGAAAACCTGTGAAGTGAAAGATTTAGTGTAGCAAGTCTAACACAAGTTATGTCACAGCATGATGGAGCAGTGATTTCCCCAAAGTAAGTAGATACATGTGGAGTGGGAGACATCTGAAGAAGGAATATGGACATGGGAAAGAAAAATTGATTTAATATGGTGCAATATTTATGCAAAGGATAAAGGAAAACTAATCAATACAAAAGAAGCAGCATCCAAGACATGAGAAGAGAAATACAGCAAAGGTATCCGCATATGGAACATTTCCGAATACAAAAAATAAGAAAACAAAGGAGGGAGTAGAAAATCCTAGGAAAGAATATTAGTAATAGAGAAGCTAAACAAGTAAAAACTGAAGTTGCGGAGTACCTGCAAAGTGAAGGATTTAGTGTAGAAAATTCCTCTCTGGTAACATCACAACATGATAGAACAAGGAGTCCCCAAATTAAAGAGAAACAGGTGGAACAGGAAGCATCTGATCCCTTGTCACATGAAAATACTCTGAAGCCTTCAGCAGAAAACCAGTACAACAGTTTAGTTGCAGCTGCACTGTAAGGAAAGAAACAGGAAACAGTAGCAAATCTGACACAGTCAATGTTATGGAGTGATAGGCCAGTGAGTTCCCATGGATGACGCAGGATGCAGCTAAATAGAATATGTCACAGGAAGATGTTCTGGAGCTATATGTGGAATGTCCACAGGAAACAGAACAAAGAATGTGTCTTCACTTTAGATGAAAATTATCTAAGGGAAAAGCTGCTTGATATAATACAGATGAATAGACATATTTATCTGTAAGATAAATGAAATAAATAGATTATAAAAAGTCGAGACCCAAAATGCTAGAAGTCTGATAAAACAAATGAACACAGTAATCAAGACTATTAAAATAAATTCAACTGATATAACAGAAGAAATAGGATATAATACTGTGCAGCTAAATTAATAAAAGATAAAATCTTACCAGAAATACACAAAGCAATAAGGGAGAGTAAGGGAAGAAATCAAATGCTATCATGAAAGCACTGAATAGAAAAAATTGCACAGCAATTAAGACCAGAAGTGTTCCTGTTAGAAGAATATAGAAGAGGGAATAGATGAACAAAAGTACTTAAAATGACATGACAAAAGTAATGTGTAGTATAAGAACAGACCAGAATCTACCATATACTATTGTAACTAATTAACAAAAGATATCAGCACAGGCAGAAATATGTAGAGGATATTCTGATAAATATAAAGGAAAAGTATAAAATAAGCAATGCATTGATGTCCCAAAAATGCTTTATATAAAATTGGTAAGCAAAGCAAAAATAATAGAAACACCACCAAAAAAAGAAGAAATAGACACATTTTGGTGAAATATCTATGAAGACTCTGTGGTACATAACAAAAATGCTGAATGGAAGAAGAAGTTAAAAAAACAGCAAGAAGTTCAAATGTACACAGTATGAAATGTTTTTATTTATTTTAATTTTTTACATTTGTTAACCGGGCTAGTCTAGCTGGATATATGTCCATTTTCAGTAGAGGCCCAGGAAGAAAAGCTCCAAGCATGAATGGGATGAATTAACAGCCAAAGAAACTGAAACAAAATTAATAAAATCTGCTAACTGGAAAACACCAAGTCCTGATGTAATATCTAACTTCTGATTAAATGTTTTAGCCCCGAGTAAGAACTACTTATATGCACATCCCAAACAGACACCAGCCTGGTTAACAGCAGCAAAAGATATATTTCTCTTTAAGAGTGAACCTGCAAGCTATCCTAATAACTGTAGACCAATAACTTGTCCTTCCGACTATGTATAAACTATACACTGGAACTGATGTGAACAACGTTTATAGTCATTTAGAAGAAAACTCAATCATGGCAATAGAAAAAAGGGTAACAAAAGAAAGTCATAGGGAACACAGGATTATATGTTCTTAAAGTCATAATGGAGAATTGTAAAAAGGGGATGAATCTAAGTATGGCATGGATAGATTACCAAAAAAAAAAGAACTTCACAGCATCCTGCATTCAAAGATAAAGGAGTGTTTACAAATGTATAAGATATACTTTAAATTGATAAATTACATTGCAGTGGCCAGGGAAGAGTGCAAACCACGTTTTAGCTAAGCCGTGATAAAGGACAAATTATCCCAAGGAATAAAATTCAAATGGGAATACTGTAGCGTGTATCTCTGTGACAGGTGCTCTTTTGTCTTGCCTTTAATCCTTTAAGCTGTCTACTTAACAGGTCATGGTAACAATTTGGCTCCTAGAAAACAACAAAATGTAAAGACTTCTCATCTTCTTTTTGTGGATAATTTAAAACTGTATACATCATCAGATGAGGAACTGAATGCACAATTGAAAGTGGTCAAAACTTTCACAGTTGATATAAGAATGGCATTTGGTCTTGATAAAAGTACAAAAGTAACATTTAAAACAGGAAAACTGCAGCACCAAGAAAATATCAGCCTGGGACAGGAATGTGATATAAAAGAACTTGAGCAGGAGGGAGTGTATAAATAGTTTAGAATTGATGAAGGATCAATGATAAAACATAAATGTAAAAATTCAGCAAGAAATATTTTAGAAGAAGAACATTGATACTGAATACAGCCCTGACATTTAAAACCAAAGTCCAAGCTATTTGCTCTTCCTGTTCTAACTTACAGTTTTGTGGTGACTGACTGGCCCCAAAATGGACTGGATCATTTGACAGGTAATCAAGAAAAATGGTTTATGCTTATTAAATGATATATAAAAAATTGTGTACACTAAGTTTATATATTCTCCATTCTGAGGGATGTCTGGGCATCCTCAAAACTGATTGCATGTATAGATCTCCAAATGTAGGACAGCATACATATCTGCTGACTTCACCAGATCCAGACATAGTGAAAGTTTTAAAACATAAGGAGAACAAGTCTAAGATGACTTCCTTGCTGTGAATTTAAATAAAAGGATAAAGGTTAGTATTGGTGGCCTAGGACAGTGGACTATGTACGTCTTGGTTTACAAAATCCATTGAACATGTGGAAGAAGCAGACAAATGGAGGTTCTGTAAAACAGAACTAAAAATAGTTCCTCATTTTTTGTTGGGTGTGGTATACTAACGTAAGAGGGCCTCTACACTGAAAGGCATAAAAAAAAAGAATCTGCAGTCATATTTAAATATGCTACCAACATATGAAAATCTGTACTGATGGCTTTTCCTGTCACACACTATTTTAGCAGAAGGAGAGTCAGTCCTAGGCACATTGTGAGTGCTGCAAAGAGCACATTTGACTAACATTAAAGATTGAAACAGTACTAATTTCATGAACTTTAATCATACCTTGACTTAGGAATGAGGACTTGGAGAAATATAACCGAGTCATAATACATTGATCATGTTTCCTCCTTTATTGTCATATAACATACACTGAACCGGGAATGGACAGCAGAAACACTCCAGTTTACTGACGCATGTTAAGGACTTTCATTCTAGTCTCTGGACTTCATCAGAACAAATTTAACAGTAAAATTCTAGAATTTATATGGCACAATAACATCTCATGATCATTAAGTTAATTGACTAAATAAACACATAAACATTAACCCTTAAAATACCCCATATCTAGCAATTTCAGAAGGAAAATAAATGAATAAATAATATAAAGTAAAATAAAATGTAATACCCCTTGAAAATAAATATACAATAAATACAATTTCAATAACCTACCCCTACAACACTAGATGCAATTTTCAAAATAAATAAGCATACATCTAAAAAACAATGAAAATAATAAATATAAGGAAAATATATTATATAGAGCGGACCAATAATGGTGACCAAACATATTGCATAAATAATGCTGCCTTCAAATGCAGGGTACTACCAATAGAAGTCATATCATTTAAATATGGATAGGCAGTTGAGGTGGTCATAAGCTGCCACTTAAGGTCCTTGAATTCCAATGCATCATCCTCTGGACCATCTTTGTTAGCCAAATTAATATTGTCAATGATACAGAACTTAAATCTATAGGTACAAATATGTTTATATAATGCACAATGGTCACTTTCTTCCTAATGTTATACAGATGTCAATAAATTGTAGCTCTTAAGGGTTCTATTGTTTTACCAATACAAAAGCATACTCATTGTTGGCACTGAGCCACATATACTACTCTTGTAATGGAGCAATGGTACCTCTGGTACAGTCTAACCACACACACAAAACACACACACACACACACACACACACACACACACACACACACACACACACACACACACACACACACACACACGTGGCAGTCCACAATCAAAGAAATAAGAACCAACAATGTTAAAGCAAGGGTGGGATGTTCAAGAAACTTTACCTTGTGCACCAAGCATTTCCGAAACTTTTAATGGCAATAAACCTTTGTTTGATGATTTGATTTCCATTAAAAGTTTTGGAAATGTTTGGGGCTCAATTTACAGTTTCTTGAACCTCACACCCTAGCTTTAACAGACTCGGACATTGTTGGTGCACTCTAATCGCACCAAACCCTTTTTATAATCAACTTGAGTATTCTAGAGAACCTATTAATCTGGTGCTGAACACTCTTTTCTAATGGTGAACAAAATATGCATTGTCTCCCTTGGTTTTAACTTCTTCAAAATTCCATTAAGGAGCCTAGTAGGATAACCTTAAACCTCAAACATATGTTTAAGGTTTGAACATTCTTGGATAAAATGGTCAGCCTGTGAGACAATGCATGAAAGTCTCACAAACTGCACCTTAACTAAGGATCTTCTCTGGTGGATAGAATGCCAACTACTGAAACATAATAAAGAATTAGAATACGTTGGTTTCCTATATATATATATATATATATATATACTGACTCTGTTTTTGAAAATGATAGTATCAAAATAATTTAGTTCTTCATGTGATAAATTCATGGTAAACATTAAAAAAAGTTGTTGAGCTCAAATCTTGAAAAAATTCCTTAAATCTATCCACAGTATTGGTCCAAAACATCACTATGTTGTCACGAACCTGTACTGGGACTAACAGTCTTGAAAAGGTAATAGAAAAACAAAATTGTCCTCCCAAAGGGCCAAAATAAGGTTAGCAAAAATGGGGGTGCATGCCGCCCCATTACTACCCCCAGATGTTGTCTAAATAGTTGCCCTTTAAAGATGATGAAATTATTCTACAAAACCATCTCCATTAAGGCTCTTAAAATTATAATTTTATTATGGTCTAGATCTGAGTAAAAATATAAAAAGTCAAAAAAATATTCAAGGTCTGTATGATGGGGAATCATTGAAAATAAATCTTTGATATCAATGGTGTCAAAATTAAATTGTCTTTATACAAATCACCTGAAATTCTGGACAAAAAATTCCCAAGAATCTTTATAAATATGACTGATCCCATTCCCTACCCCCTTAAGCTGCCAGTCTACAAAAACAAGCAATTGGAAAGGTCTTGGAAGATTTTTCATCCATTATGGGGTGAAAGGGAGGATCAGAAAGATGTGTATGTATCTTTGGGAATACCAAAGATGATAGGGGACCCGAGGTTAGGTAAGAGTAAATATTTATGATCACTTCCAGTAATAAGACCATTTAGTAATAAGGCAAATAAACATACATCCAATCTATCATAAGCAATATTCTTTGAGTTAACAGATACCACCTCATATGTGTCACTGTACAACATGACAAACATTTTGTTGATATAATCACTGGTATTCATCGCTAGGAGTCCATCAAATTTGTTTGGATTCATGTCTATTCTGATTGTTATTAATAATCTGTTTCATTAAATTACGATCATCTGGATTCAGATTATGTAAAAACTATCTTCCAATTTTGTTGTTGATAATTTATGTGATATCATGTTCACATATTTTTCAAAGATAGATAAAATAGGGTGCATGGAGGTGTTAAATTTGCTTATTTTTTAAAAACCGAAAATAATAGCAGGGAATTGGATTCCTTCTAACTAAAATATAGAGTTAAATTAAGTTTGTGTATAAATAACTTAAGGTCAATAAAAATATCATCAGTTCTTGCTCTAATAAAACACAAAAAAGGAAAGCACGGAGAAGGGAAATACACTCAAATAAAACACTGCAAATCTTTAATGTAAGCTCTTTCATCCAAAATACATATTTTGAACTTCATCAGGCAATACAAAATGAATGTTCACAGGTTTAAATCGCCCTGTTTCATCATCATGTGATTCCTAAAGGAAGTTACATCATCACATCAACTGTCATCCTACAATCAAATCAAAAAACATTCACTTAAATCACACATATATCCATAATCAAATCCCCCCATTAAATTAAACCAATTTTTTGTCAAGAATTCTTAAAAATAAAAACCATTCCTCTGTATTATCTTTCTAAACCCTATGTTTCAGTAAACATTGAATAGAACATAAATTATTTAGTCATGGAGAAAACTGTAAGCATTCAGCTTCACCTGCCATATTAACTCATTTTGTTCCAGTTTCAAAACCCAAGAACCATCCCTTTTGTCTTTCAAGACTTGGTCAATCACTTTAAACTTAAATAGTGGCTTGGATATAAAGAGATATGTCTAGTCAGGGTATTATGGGGGTTCAATTTGGCAATACAATAAATATGTTCATAGATTTGCTCTTTAAATTTGCGTTCAATTTTACCTACATAAAAACATTCACAAAGCTGACACTTGGCTAAATAAGTCACCTCCCTGGAGTTAAAATTAAATCTACTTTTTATATAGTGTTCCCTTTAAATCAGCGAGTGCTTAAAATAGCGAACATTGATTTATCGACCCATTAAGAGCAAAACCTTAAAATCCCGAAGACACGGAACAGCAATTTCTTTTACAGGGAGGTGGGGGTGGCAAAGCCACCCAATTTATTTTGTGTTTTGAACTTTTTTTTTTTTTTTGGTGGAACAGCAATTTTTTCACTGGGAAAAAAATCACTGTTTCGTGTCTTTGAGATTTTCAGGTTTTGTCCTTAATGGGTCGATAAATTAGCGTTCACTATTTTAAGCATTCACTGATTTAATATAGACCCTTATATTATGCCTGCTAGTACATATTAGAAAAGTACTACAAGTATCAATATATTTACAATATGGGCAGGCTTTGCTTTGGTACATACCTGGACATCTAACTATTGAGCTTCTTCTACACTCCAAAATACTATTAAACTTGATTCCTTTCTTAAATATATACCTAGGTTGCTCACTTAATTTCATTATAATAGAATTGTCATCCATAAGTAAATTCCAGTTTTTGTTCAAAATATCTTTTAAACTATAAGAGTCTATGCTGAAAGGAGTAATAAAACTCGGACTATGTCCATTTTTTACTAATCTATCACCACTAGAAAGTTCTGGATTTTTTGGGTTCGTATCCTATGTTCACTGCTCCCTCCTTATTGTTTAAAATTGGCTTAAATAGCCTTCAATTTTTTTCCTTGCAGTTCTTTTATTAGTTGGTCCACAAAACCTGGGGCTTAGCCCCATTTACAAAACATACCCCTCAAATTCTCACACTCACTTTTGAAGTCATCATCCAGTGAAAGCATCCTGGCTGCTCTGACCAATTGGCCATTTACCACGGATCTTTTCTGATGTAAGGGATGGGCACTGGAAAAATGCAAAAAGGAGTTAGAGTAAGTGCTCTTTCTAAACATCCTTGAAATATACCTAGAACTTACTAATTTTACTTAATTCAACAGCTAAAAAATAAATAATTTTAGAGTTAAACTGGGAGGTGAATTCTAGGAAATCGGTCAAACCATTAAGATATTCTAACAGTTTCAACCCTGTTTTCACACCACCTTTTAAGATAATAAAGATGTCATCCAAATTGCGAGTGTAAAAATACAGCTGTGAACGAATAACTGGATTCCTAAAAAGATGCTTATGCTCCAAAAATGCCATAATAGTATTGTCAAAACTGGCTCCACATGGGGAACCCATCATAAATCCTCTCTTTTGGAGGTAATACTGGCCCTCAAAGCATAAGAAATTATTTGTAAATATGATATCCTGTAATTCCTCGACTAAACTAATGTCCTCAGTAGGTGCTCCTTTACGCAACAAAAATTCTATTATCCACTGTATGCCCAAATCATGTGGGATAACAGTATACAAATCCCTAACATCAATTGTCAGGAAATTGTAATAAGCTTTAAATTCAAAATTATTAATACATTCAAGAAATGACCAGAAGTCCTTACAAATCTGGGGTTCACCGATTAACATTTTTTTTCAATTTACTATCTACCAGTTTAGCACAGGAAAAAGTGATGGAATTTCTTCCGTTGACTATGGGATGTAAAGGGGGGCTGTTAAGGTCTTTATGGATTTTGGGGATTCCAAAACTCACAGGAGTCAATGGTAAAACCATATTAAAAAATTATATAAAACATTGTCAATACGAGAGTCAATAAATAAGTAATTAATATGGGATCTAATCCTCTGACAGGCCCCATTAATTTCATTCAAAGAAACAGGTTCATAAGTATCTGTATGCAAAATTTTAAACATCCTGTCCCAGTAATCCAACTTATCCATAAAGACCAACCCTCCCCCTTTATCAGCTTTCATAACTCTAACATTGAAGTCCGTTAAGGAATTAAGCAATTCACCTTTTTTTTGTCCAAGTTATTATAATTAGTCTGCCTAATCAGTCTTCCCAACAGTTGCCTTATATCCATTTCTCAAATTGATTCGAAAGTGGCCAATGCAGGATGCATAGGTGGATTAAATGTACTAGCAACCTTGCACTGTACATCACAATCCACCTCACTGCCCAACAGTAAAGTTAAGTTCATTTTCCGTAAAAATAATTTTAAATCAAGTAATGTCCCAGCCAAATTGGCCCCTACATGAGGGAACAAATGTTACAACCCTAGCTACAAAAATAGCTAAATGTACTTGCACCTCAATATTGGAATAATTAAATATATTAAAGTCACCTTCCTCATTCTTCACCACTCGTAATTTGTCCTCAACTTGACCAGAGGGAAAAAAACCCTTTCCAACATGGCATAATTCATTTGCATTGATGATTGATCTTCTAGAACCAAGGGTTCTGCCACTGGCTTCCCCTTCCATTGGACTGGTTCCTTCTCGTCGGTGTCTGAAAATCTTGGTCATTTGGTTAGTTATTACTCCTAACAGCCATATTATTGATGTTGTTCTCTTTGTTCTGTCAAACGTTCTCTTCATCTTGGTTGTGGATCCACTGCTGGATTGGTGTGTACCACAACAACATGACTATCATTTATGTTAACCTCTTGTGTGTTGTGATCAAAAGTACATGAATTAGTTAAGTCACCTGCACTCCCCCAAACTCGGAAAGGTGGTGGTTGTTGGCAAACAACACCTCTCTCATAATCATATTGATCTCTTTCTATAACAAAGGTAAGCCCTCTTTCAAAAATGTCACAACACAAGCTGGTAACAGAAGCTTCACTGTAGTTAAACATTTTAAAATGTTGCCTGTGGTTAAATACAGTGGTACAATTGTTTAATACCTGTATGGTCTCTGTTCCTCTCCACCCTCCTCTGTTTTGCATAGCCCTAGTTTTCTTTGAACCAACTTTATTGTTGTGTGTTGTTATTGTCTAATCTCTTCTGTTGCTGATTTCTCAGTTGTTCCAATCTCCTGGGGGAGGGTTCTAAAGGGACCCTTCTGTGATAGCAATCAAAATATTTATCATGACTAGGGTCCCTTTTGCAGTTCATCGAGCCTTTCATTAGCATTAACTGTCATGTCATGCTTATCATTTCTTTGAGACTTATTAAAACTTGCAGGGCCAGGATAAGCCTTCCCCCGTTTCATACTCCGTTGTATCTCTATATAACTTTTTCACCTTTTTGTTTTTAACATCATTAATTAAGTTGCCCACTTTACGGAAAATAGCCAAATGTGCATTTCTTTTAGTATTAAAAAGTAAATTAGAATTAATGCTATTGTCCAAAGTCATAATAACATTAAGTAAACCATCCTTTTTTTTCAGATTGTCCTTAATTAGTACCTCCCTTAATTCACACCCATGCCTGTTGAACAACTACAAGAGGTCATGGTTTATAGGTTCATAGGTAGGTACTAGGCTATCAGTCCAATGGCCTAAGTAAACCTAGCCAGCAAAGTCCCATGGCTTACACCACCCAAGAAAGTTAATTTCCTGTGCCACTGTCGAGCAGAAACACAGAAGTGATCCCCGGGGTGTATTTCCTATTTCCCATCCACTCATCAAGATTTTTCTTGAAGAGTGCTAATGAAGAACTTTGCTTGACATAGATGGGTAGCTTGTTCCAGAGTATAGGAAGTCTCTGGGACAGGAATCTATCCCTCCAGCATGTCCTGTTTATTGTGGTGACAAGGTTTAGGTCCCTAAAGCATGTAGCTCGGAGGTACTGGGATTTCTTTAGGTGTAGCCTGTCCAACAGCTCTGGGTTTGACATAGCTTTATATGTTCGGCAGAGATCCTAAACCCAAGTCCCATTTAAATACCATCACATATTTCCAATATCAAAGGCCTTTAGGTACTCAGTTTACTTGAATACATTCTTAAAAATAGCTATTTTCTAGTTAGTTTTTGATACTTCAGTAAATTGTCTAGGAAAGATGAAAGCTGGTTATCTACTGTCCCGAAGTAACCATTGGTATGATTAAATTCAGAATGCCAATCTGTACTGGTGTTCAACCACTCTTAAATTGAACACCTACTATGCTGGAATGCTGGGCCACTTCCAAAAGTCCTATTGGTTCCCAAAGTATAAGCATTCCTAGTGATCTGCATTTCACAGTCATCATAGTTGTGCTGAACTCTCTATGCTGGAATAATTCCAGAAAAGTTGAAATGACCTGCTTCATTATTGAACAAACACTATTGACTATTAACTTGATGTCTAATAATACAAGACATCTGTTAAATAAGTTGTTGAATTAAAAAAGTCAAATTACCAATAGACGAAGTAAAACCCTAATGGGTAGAATGCAATAGACTATCCAATCAGCCAGTTACATCCAATGTCATTATAGTAACTACTAAAAACTATTATACCATGACCCCCCCATTAATATTCCAAAACGTGCACACTGATTGCCCAGCGTGCACGTTGTAAATCGACTTATACAAATGGAAAAAGGTCCGGTCGCCCGGACTTTTCCCATTAGTATAAGTCTTTTTAAAACACTGTCTCGCTATGTTAAAGGAGTTTAACATAACGACACAGGTTTAAAAAAAGCAACGGAGATCTCCATTGCTTTTTTTAAAGCTGTCTCTCTATGTTAAACTCCTTTAACATAGTGACATAGTGTGTAAAAAGCAACAGAGATCTTGCTTTCTCCATTGCTTTTTTTTTAAACCTGTCTCGCTATGTTAAATGGGTTTAACATAGCGAGACAGCTTTAAAATAAGCAATGGAGATCTCCGTTGCTTATTTTAAAGCTGTCTTGCTATGTTAAACCCATTTAACATAGCGAAACAGTTTGTAAAAAGCAACAGAGATCTTGCTTTCTCCGTTACTTTTGTTCACAGCTCTGATGTACTGCGTAGGCATGCGCAGTACATCAGAATTTCCGCGGAATACCAGACAGCTGCGGAAGGGCAGGAAGGAGGCATTATACAACGCCATTATTTAAGAAAAGTAATTATTTTTTTCTTAAATAATGTCATTGTATAATAGCAATAACTCACTTCTGGGTGTGGGTAATGCCGGATTTACCCACGATTGGCTTTGTTTGGTCCCTCGGGCTTCGCCCTCGGCACCAAACCACGCCAACCATGGGTAAATCCAGCATTACCCACACCCAGGTGTGGGTTATTGCTATAATAATGACTGAAACCAAAAGTAAGACTAATAGCATACTGTACCAGGAACAGACAGTAGAGCACTCCAGTTTATTGACACACATTAAGCACTTTCGTCCAAGTCTCTGGACTTCATCAGAACAAATTTAACAATAAAATTCTAAAATTTATAAGGCATAATAACATCACATGATTGTTAAGTTAATGGTTAATTAAACACATAAACATTAACCCTAAAAACTCCCCAGATTCAGCAATTTTAAAAGGAAAATAAATGAACGAGTAAAATTAAGTAAAATAAAATGTAACGTCCCTTGAAAATAAACACACAATTAATACAATTTCAATAGCCTTCTACTTCTAACACTAGATAAAATTCAATTTTCAAAATAAATTAGCAAAAATATGCAATTGAAAAAACAATGAAAACAATAAATATAAGGAAAATATATTATATAGAGCGGCCCAATAATGGTGACCAAACATACTGCATAAATAATGCTGCCTTCAAATGCAGGATACTTCCAATAGAAGTCATATCATTTAAACCTGGATAGGCAGTTGAGTTGGTCATAAGCTGCCATTTGAGCTCCTTGAATTTCAATCTCTCATCCCCTGGACCACCTCTGTTACCCAAATTAATATGGTCAATAATACAGAGCTTAAATCTATGGGTACTATAGGTACAAATATGTTTATATAATGCACTGCGGTCATATTTCTTCCTAATGTCATACAGATGTTGATAAATTCTAGCTCTTAAGGGTTGTATTGTTTTACCAATATAAAAGCACACACACTGTTATCACTATGCCATGTATACTAGTCTTGTACTGGAGCAATGGTACCACTGGTAGAATCTAACCACACCATACTCTTGACTGTGGAAGGTAGACCTTTCAATAAGATGCTTACATTGAGCAAATTGCCTACATTTCTTTCATACTTCCAATTCTCTGCAAGGAACCTATCCTTTCAAGAAGGGAATTAAAGCAGGTATCCATTTTATAAACAATCTTGGGAAGGACACATGAAATATCTAGGCGTTTCTTCTTAATAGAAAAAAATGTTCCAGTTCTTATTAACAACTCCTTTTATGTCATAAAATCCAAATTATAAGCAGGTATCAAAGCCTTGTTATAATCAACTTGCATATTGCTAGACAAGCTATTAATCTGGTGCTGAACACCCTTTCCTAATGGTGAACAAAATGCCCATTGTCTCCTTTGGTTTTAACCTCTTTAAAATTCCATTAAGCAGCCAAATAGGATAACCTCGGACCTCAAACATAAGTTTGAACATTCCTGGATAAAATGGTCATCCTGTGAGATCATCTGTGAAAGTCTCACAAACTTCCCGTTAACTAAAGATCTTTTTTGGTGGATAGGATGCCAACTACTAAAATCTAATAAAGAAATAGAATAGGTTGGCTTTATATATATATATATATATATATATATATATATATATATATATATATATATATACATATATACATGAGTCAAAACATCATCTGACTCTATTTTTGAGAATGGTAGTGTCCAAATAATTAGCTTCCTCATATGAAAAATTCACGGGAACCATTTAATTCTAATCTTTAGGATATGCATAAGACAACAAATGTTACTGGCTGTCAGAAGAGGAAAAGGTCAGTACAAAGATGGCAGGAGCTGACTGAAGAATCATTGGTTTAAGTAAATGTAAAGCTACAGTCTTACTAGGCAAACATAAGCAAGTACACAGATAGCTGAGTATAATATAAATTTGTTTGATATGGCAAAACAAATAAGGGCACTGGGACAAACACCCAGAAAGGCATTTGCCTAGTGTATGAAACAGTGTTAAGTCACAGCTGAGGACCAATACTATTAATCAAGGCATGGACCAGATCATGGTGTATAAGAAGAGAATTAATAAGTGCTTGCATAGTTTTTGATAAGCTGGCCCATTGATGGAGGGGGAAATTAGTGAAATATTCTTGCAAGTGCAAAGCTTTTTATCCTGTGTTTTATTTGAAATCATTTATCACTTGAACAAAATAAATTTGGCAATTAAGCATAGACATAAACAGAAATGTTTGAGCCCATATGGCCACTGAATGAAGCATAATATGGATTAAAAAAGGACTTGAACATATTTGACAACTGAAATTTTCAAGCATCTTCAGAAGATGTGAATACACTCTCCCTTCCATATCTATTATCCAGTGTTCCAAAAAGTAAAGGGCTGATACCTTTGTGGTAATTAAGTATCACATCAAATCACTTCTTAAAATACTCATTGAAGTGCCAGCTATTAGAGTGAAGGTTTGCCTTCCTCACTGGACTTTGTAAGATTAAGTTCAATGAGGGATCCAAGATGGCTGCCGACTAGATTAGTCCCTACTCACTGAGCTCCTCACAGTTATTTAATATCTAACTTTTTTTACAACTTTGGAGTGATATTTTTCCTCAGTTTTTTAAACAAAATACTTCTCTAAGAGTTTGTCTTCGTATTTGGATTATTTTCTTCCCTGGAAATCTCAGCTTTGGAATTATTTTACCTCAGAACAGTTTTTGTGGCTTCAATTGTCTTGGATACATCCAGCTTAAAGACTCCTCCCAGATTCTGCTATCCTGACTTCACACCTCCACTCTGGGTATGGCTGCTAAATCTGACTCCATGGAGACACAGGCAACAAAGGCCAAATTCTCTTCAATGCTCTCACCTGAGAAGGATACCAGTTCAAAAAGACTAAGAACCACTAAACATCCCTCTGAAAATACTAAAGTAAGTAATAAAGATGCAAATGACTCAAACTTTAATTTAGATGAACTAAAATTAGCATTACAACCAATTCAAAATGCTATTCAAAATTTCTCAGAACAATTTACTGACTTTGGTAAGACTCTAAAGCAAATAAGTGAGAGAATGGATGTTATTGAAAGTAAAAATACTGCTTTAGAAATAAGAACTGATACAGTGGAAAGAGATATTAAAGCTAAAGATAAGATTATTACAGAAATTCAGGATAAATTGCTGGACTTAGAAGCTAGAAGCCGTAGAAATAACATTATTATCAGAGGTTTGCCAGAATCCTATGAAAATCAAAACCTGTTATCAGTGACAAAACAGATTTTTGAGGCATTATTAAACTGTGAGGCAACTTCAAAAACTGTAATTATAGAGAGAGCACATAGAGCATTGAGTGCCAGTCAGGATTCTACCTCTCCTTGGATCATATATACTAAGTTACTGAATTTTCAAGACACTTTTTAGATTCTAGAAGCAGCAAAATCCAAAAAACAGTTTGTCTGGAAAAACCATAAACTGTCATTTTCACAGGATCTTCCTCAACAAATAAAAGTGAAAAGACAAAAACTTTCACCTTATTGTGCAGACCTTATTAAAAGAGGGATAAGGTTTAGAATGAGTTATCCGAATACCATGTCTTTTACTTATAATGACAGAAAGTTTACCTTTACAGATCCTAAGGAAGCAAAAGAAATATTCCTAAAAATATTCAAGAAGCTTCCTGAATCTATGTCTTAATAATGCATTCTTTATCAAGCTTTAATTGTGCTAATATTTTTTTTAGCTAATATGTTGTGTCTCTAATTGAAAAAGTTACTTAAAATACTTAATTGATTCATAACTGTCTACACATAAACAGTCAATTAAGCTTTTAATATAGTATGCTCAAGTTCCTTTTATTGTTTTTGACAGTTATCACTAGTTTAATATTTTATCATTCTCATAAATTTAGTTGCTGACATTGTGTTCCGTTGTTACAGCACATGAATTAATATGTAAATATGCTGTTATTGCTGAAATTACTCTTATGACATTTTGGAGGGAATCTATTCACCTCTCGAGACTTTAAAAAGTGTAAGATTGTTCATCTTTACAGTAACAGACTCTCCGATAGACACACGCGCTTTATGTTGAATCTACGGAGCCTCAGAGTGACGTCATCACTTATACAAGCAATTTGTGCGCATACAGTCATCGGGTATTCTAAACTCAGCGCTTTACAGTTTAAACTAATTATCGCGCTGTGTATTGTAGAGCAAGTGAAGATTTCATGGTATGTGCAGAGTTCTTTCACATGAAATATGCTGTTGCAAGCTAAACGGGGATGTTGGATGCTTCATACATTTTGTATGCCTTTAAGAAGCTCATTGATATGGTTGCAAAGACGGAAACATCCTTACTGTGAATAAATGGTATGGTTCTCTTTAGTTTAAAGTGTATAAATGCAGATTTTCTTAATATTTGATTTATGTGAAACTTAAGGTAAACAGCACAGATGTATTTTACAGGGGTCGTGTCTTCTTAACAAGTGGACTGATATGTATGTTATTGAATGCAACTGAGGAATATGTCTCAACTTATGTGTTTACGCTAACATTTCAGTTCAAAAAGTAACTTGCACACTTATTCCATAAAGCGAATATCTCTCAATGTTTTATTTAGATGGGTATGACTTATGTTAGTTCAGTATACCTTTCTGTTCTAATATTAAGCCCTTATATTTAAAGTTATTTGATGTTTTTAAATAACAAATTTCTGCTTATTGGATTAATACCTATATGCACTGACATCTGGATATATATTTTGCATTGTGCTTTTTTCTGTAATGGCTTCTAGTTAAAACTAACTGGAAAATTCATTCTACTTCTAGATGTCAAATCTGAGGCTTTAAGTTTAAGTTAAATGACAATAGTGAGTACCTGATTCATAGATGGCAGTTTAAATTTGGGACAAAATAATTACAGACTTTTATGGTCTCTAATAGTTAATGTTTTATTTGGAAATAGTGATGCGTGTTGCTTTTGTGGTCTCTTATTTTACATGTATTTAGGAATATATTTTCCCTGAGACATGGTTAGGGGTAGTTTTTCATCTCTAATGGTGGCAAGTTGGATCAGGAATTTCCTTTGAATGGCTTGTCAGATGTTGTAATTCTTTTGGCTGTTATCCTGGTCATATATATTGTGCTGTAATAACCCTTGTGATTTAGAGTAGATCTTTCATGTCAGATCACTTCTGTTATTGGATCTTGTGTCTTATTGTGATTGTTTAGGGTCTATTGTTTCCTTTTTATTGAAATTTAAAGTGTCGCGTTAGGTATATTTAAGCTGTATTTTTGTTAAGGAAGTATAGGCTGTTTTTATAGGCTTGTAATTTTAACAATTGTTTGTTTGCAGACATGTATGCAAATGGCACTTAAGATGGATGATGTTTATGCTGTTATTCTTTACTTAGTAATAGGCTTAATCTTTTTATTAGATTTGAATTTATTTGATTTAACTTATTCAGGTTTACAAAATGGTATTTGATGTTGATTTGGGGTCAGATCTTCCTTTATCTTTTAGTTTAATATGTATTAGTCCTAGTTTAATGTATTATAATTCTAAACATGTTATTCAGTTTAGTTAGATATTTGGCTATACATAATAATTTTAGTTAATTAATCTAGTTATACTCTGGTAATTCAAACTTATGTTTTAACAAACAATATAATTCATATTACAAATTCCATTTTATCTGCTTATTTAGGCCAAAATATGCATATGCGATTTGTGAGGAAAAACATTTAAATTTTAGACCTTTCTGTATTATAGGAGCCAGTGGTTACAAATGTATAGGGATTGAATATGTTGGACGTCTTGAGTTTAGACAGATTTGTAAATATGTTTAGTTTTATTGTGTGGGTTATAGTCCTTTTAATGGCTCTAAGTAAAGCTTTTTGTACTAAATTGAAGATTTTGGTAACCAACAATTCTAATTTTATTCTCTTTTTTCTTGATCTTCCTTCTGTAACAGGGGAATGGTGGGCAGGCACTAGGGTTAGAAAGAAGGAAGTGTATAATTCCATATTTATTATTTATTTGTGGGTACATTTATTGTTGTGATATTATCTAATCAAGACCAGAAGAGATGTATTGTTTTACTGTTGGGTATTAGTTCTATTTTGTTCAGGTTAATACATTATATTTTCATTAATTTAATATCTAGCCTATATTGCTCTTATGACAAACAACATAATAGTTGAGTCCTGGAATGTTAGAGGAATTCAAAACAAAGCCAAAAAATCCTTATTATTCCATTTGATATTTAAATCACAAGCCAATATTTGTTTTATTCAAGAGACACATATTCCTCGTGATATTTGGGACAAGGAAAAAAATAAAAAATGGATCAAGAAGATAGTAGCTTCTGGGGATTCTTCTAATTCTAGGGGAGTGGCCATAATTGTTAAACATAAATTCTTAGGGACTATAATTGATGAGAAATACGACAATGGAGGTAGATGGTGCCTTTTTACAGCTACTTTTCATAATCTTGATAAACCACTTTTGGTTCTAAATTTATATGGTCCTTGTAATCAACAACATTCTTTTATCTTAAAAATATATAATATACTCACATCTTATAAGGATCATTATATTATAGTAGGAGGGGATTGGAATGCAGTCATAAACCCAGAAATTGACCAATCTAGCTGTCCCACTTCTTATAATTACCAAGCATCTTTGGCCCTCGAAGATTTAATTTTGGAATATAATTTAATTGACCCACTGCATTTTATAAAAATCTCAAATAAGAAAGAAATTTATACATATTATTCAAAATGTTGTCGCTCTTGGTCTAGATTGGATTTTTTTCTGGTTTCTAATTTTCTTTCAAAATTTATATTGGATTTTTATACTGAACCCAGATTTTTTTCGGACCACTCAAGAATTGTACTAAATTTAAACATTATTCATAATGATAAAAACAATACTCACAAAAACAATTGGTCGCTAAACAACAATTTACTCTTAAATAATGATATATATAAACAGTGTTCTGATATAATTCAGGAAATGGAGCATGATCTGGATTTAACAGATATTCCCTATGACGTTCAATGGGCTGCTTGTAAGGTGAGATTAAGAGGAATGTTTATCGGTAAATCTGCATACCTTAAAAAACAATATAATAAAAAAGAAGTTTTTCTAAAGTCTAGAATCCAGTATCTCGAAAATCAATTTAGACTAAATCAAGATAATGTTCTTGAAAAGCAAATTATAGACTACCAAAAAGAACTAATCTTGCTGCATCAGAATAACCTCTCTATAGTAGATCAAAGATTACTAGCTACTTATTCAGAATGGGCTCAAGTTCCGTCTAAAATCTTAGCCAGAATAATTAAAAATAACTTCGATAGACCTAAAATTTCATCTTTATTACACAAAAATAAATTATATAATACAGATAAGGAAATTATACATCTTTTTACTTTACTCTATACAGAGTTATACTCTAATTCATCCAATTTGTTAATTAACAATCATATAAATAGTTTTCTAAGCTCTTTAAGATTCCCTAAATTAAATGAAAATCAAAAAAATTTACTTTCTGCTCCTCTTACTTTTCAAGAAATTTCAGATTCAATAGATAGACTTAAATCGGGTAAATCTCCTGGTCCAGATGGGTTTACACCGGAATTTTTTAAATCCTTTAAGTCGATAATTGTTCCTTTTCTCTTTAAAGTATATAACTACATTAAAATCAAGGACATATCTGATCTTTACTGGAACAGGTCTAAAACTATACTAATTCTGAAAAATAATAAAGAGAAAACAAACCCCTCAAATTACAGGCCCATTTCTTTAATCAATATAGACATAAAGATTTTATCATCAATTTTGGCCAACAGATTAAAACAGGTCTTACCCTCAATTATTTCTCAAGACCAAATAGGTTTTATGTCTCATAAACATGCATGGGATAATACCCTAACTCTGGAATCTATTATTCATCTTTTAAAAAATGATTCTAACCCAATATATGCATTGATTCTTGATGCATCAAATGCGTTTGATAGAGTATGTTGGGATTTTCTTTTTCAAACTATGACATGCTTTAATTTCCCCATATCCTTTACAAATTTAATAAAAACATTATATAAGGATATGTATACTAGTCTGTATATTAATGGTTACACGTCTTCCCCTATAAAGATTACCAGAGGTACAAGGCAAGGTTGCCCCTTGTCCCCTTTTCTTTTTAATATATACTTGGAACCATTGCTGCTATATATTACTCAAAACACCTTTCATAATATTCCAAGGATCTTTAACACAAATATTTTTTTTTCTGCATTTGCTGATGATCTAGTAATATATTTCCAAACTCCATTATCTGACCTTAGTAAAATAACAAACTCTATTGAACATTTCTCTGTTGCTTCAAATTATCTTATAAATCCTTCAAAAACTCATATTCTTCCTTTAAATCATAAGGTTCATAAATTGTATTTGTTTTCTGATTCACAAATCCAGATTACTTTTGGTGTGAAATATTTGGGAATTAACATGGAGCACAATAATCACTCCTCATTTCAAAACAACATGAGTAAAATATGGAAATCTATAATGTTTGACATGAATAGATGGGAACAGCTAAATTTGTCACTTTTATCAAAAGCTGCAATAATTAAAATGAATATTCTTCCAAAATTTATATATCAATTCAATTCTTCGGATCAGATAATTCCCAAGTCTTTTTTCGAGAAGGTAAATAAAGAATTAGCAAAATGTATGTGGTTTCCCAAATCGGTTAGGATCTCCTATTCTAGATTGTCAATTACTAAAGATAAGGGAGGTTTGGGATTACCAAATTTTTACCTATATTATCTAATTGTTTCAGCAAATAAGCTATTAACTATATCTAACTTTAATAGTAGTAAAGGTATTCAGTACCCAATATGGGTTAGGTTGTGGTATCATTATATTTTATCTAAAAATATAAATCCGGAGGCCATCCCTTTTATTTATTTAAACATGAAGAGCACCTGTAAAATTTTGACCCTTCTTAAACACAAGATTAATGCTTTTCAGAATTTATTAAAAATCTGCAATCTTGATATATTTTTTCACCTCTTTCAACCACTTCATCTAAATCCTAACATAATGTTAGATAACTCTCCATTTAATCTAACAAATTATCCTCTTATTAAAAAGTTAAAAGTTTGGGATATCTTGAAATATAAAGACTTGTCACTAGCAAATTTACGTTAGATTCTAAAAGTTAGTTGGAAATACACTACAGTTTTACGTCAAATAAGAGAGGTAATTATGATAAAGTTTGATCTCATAAAGCCTACAGAACGTGATCTTAATCATTTAAAAATGATAATTAAAACATTATTGTCATCAGTGAAAATGTTATCAGTCTTATAAACTGATAAACAAATTAACATTAGACCAGAACTGTCTTTTCTCAAATACCTGGTTGAATCATAATTCTCAAATAACTGAGAATCAAAAACTTCTAGCAATCAGAAACACCAGAGAATTTACTCCATTTAAGAAATTGATCTACACACAATTAATGATTAGCAATAACGCCTATCATACTCCATATAAATTAAATAAATTTAATGCCAGTAAATCTCCATCGTGCACATGTTGTTCCTTTCCCCAAGCTGACCTTTTACATATCCTGTGGTATTGTCATTTTTCTCATAAACTTTGGACCTCTTTGAAGGTAAGACTGCAGAGAATGGGGTATCATAAATCTACGCTGTCCTGGGAATTTGCTATACTTCATATACCGATAGTTCATCTTTCCAAACTGGATACTCACGTACTTATTTTTATTTGTTAGCTTATAAAGCTTTATATTACTCAAAATTGGCTTGATCGTACTAAATTAAATTGGGATACTTTTCAAAAAATGGCTTACCTATATATTGATGCACAAAAAAACTTGGTTAAGAGTCCAATAAAAATGATTTTAAAAAACAGAGTGTTGGGGAAGGTTTTAAGTATTATAAACAATTAATACCTTCTAGAGTTTTTTTTTTCCTGGTCTTGATTATTAGCTCTTTTATTTTGTTAACCATACTTTATTTACATAAATGTGTATAATGTCTAAATTTACCACTGATTTTATGGTTACCGATTGTACATAGTGTACATATTGGGATTTGTTATTTAATGTTCTTTTTTAACTCCAACAAGAGTTGCATTTTGTTTTATCAAATTGTTAATCTTTACACAACTCCTAAATGTAATGTTTATAAATCAATAAAAAGTTTTTTGAGAAAAAAAAAAAAGATTAAGTTCAATGATAGCACCAATACTATAGACTGTAACTGACAATAAAGACAACCCTGGAACATATAACAATTGTTGGAATGTATAGACCACCAAAATCAAGTGCAGATGACCTAGAGGAATTCATACATTTCTTATATGAAACACAGGAGGGAAGAATAATATTAGCTAGGGACTTACATTTACCAGAAACAGACTGGAATAATGTTGATTCAACAAAATTAGTAAGGAAATTATTCACAGAGTATATTCAAGAACAACAAATGCTTCAGATTGTAAAAAATCCTACAAGGGGACGGAATATATTAGATATTGTTTGTGTTCCCAAAGAAATGAATGTAACTTCAAGTCAAGTTTTACCACCATTGATGTGCAGTGATCATGGGGTTATTAAGGTTAATTTGTTGCTAGATAATTCTGCCAAACTGAAATCTAAGCCAAAGCACAGAAGGTTAATTACAGATTATAGGGAAGCAAAACAGTTACTATATAAAACTAAATGGAGTGAAGTGTTCAGTAGAAAAACTGCAGATGGAATGTGGAAAGTTTTGAAAGAAAAAATGAGTGCAAAAAGTAAAAATGTTTAACATCAGGATCTAGGCATGCAACAGCAGGGGGGTATATTTCCATAAGAACAAGATACCTGATTAAGGTGAGAGACAAAAAATATATAAGAAATGGAAGAGAGGTTGAACTACAACTTTGAAAACTGAAATAAACAAGCTGGACAGACAGATTAAGCATAGTGTTAGACAAGATCAAGAAAAAATGAAGAAAATGTATATAAAGATATTGAGCATAATAGGAAACCTTTTTATAGATACATAAGATGTGGAAGGAGTAAAGATACACAAATTTATAAAGTTTATACTCTGCACTCAGTTTATTCTCAGATGCAACAGATTATAGATATATTTACAAAATCTTATGCAAAACAGTTTGGCTCCACAAAACGGGGTGTTAGTTGTCCTAGTGACATCCAGGTAACCCCAGATACTGGAATCAAATTAGATTATATTCAAAAAGGAGACAGAATAAGTAACAATGACCTGAACACACTTCAGCAAGAACTTACACTACCATTATATCTATTATTCACTAGGTCATATAACTATGAGGAGATTCCTCAAGATTGGATACATGCACTTATTAAACCTGTCTTTAAGGGAAAGGGGAGTAAGACAAACCCAGAATCATACAGACCCTTAAGTCTACTTTCATGTTGTGGAAAAATAATGGAGAAGATAATACTGGATAAGTTATTGTCAGAACTGGATAGGTTGGGACTTGAAACGTTATATTAGCATGCATATGTTGAACATAGATCTATTACCACCTGTAACATGATGTTGTATAACAATATAATAACAGCTATGAATGAAAAAGTATGCTGTCATGTGATTTATATAGATTTAACTTCAGCATTTGACAGGATCATACACAAAACACTGATCAATACATTAGTACAATTAGGTATTGATGTATTGTTGATAAGATGGATAGCTGCATGGCTTACAAATAGGACATGGCAAGTATCACACACCAACTGGACAGGTGAAATCCTTGGTTACAGTCAAGGTATCCCACAGGGCTCTGTCCTAAGCCCTTACTTGTTTAGATTGTATCTTTCAGACCTTACTTTTTCATCTGAGATGTTCTACAGCCTATATGCTGATGACCTGAAATTGAGTAAACTGATTACAAGTGTTACAGATAAGGCTGCAAAATAATTTGACTAAATTGACCATTTGGGCACAGGAGAATAATATGTTGATAAATACATCAAAAACTAAGCATATGAGATTTGGCAGACATAAACTGAAAGGTGAATATTTAATACAGCACACAGTGATTGAAACTGTAGACTCATTTAAAGACCTGGGTATAGATTCAGCTATGAGTTTTTGTAATCATATCAACCGATTGGCTAATGATAGTTATAGAAGTATAGGTTGTATAAAAAGATTTATAAAGTCTAGGAAATCAAATATAATGAAGTCATTGTTTGTTAGTTACATTAGACCCAAACTTGAGTATGGAATAATAATATGGAAACCCTATAAGAAAACAAGCATGAATAAAGTGGAAAGAGTACAGCGGAAATATACCAAGGGCATCCATGGATGTGAAAATCTAAGTTATTATGAAAGACTAAAATATCTGAACTTGTACAGTGTCGCTTACAAATATTTAAGAGGAGACCTTATTCAGGTATGTAGGGCATTTAGGAACAACTACCTCTGGGAATGTTTGGAGATATCAAAAAGTACTAGAGAATCATCAGATAACCTGTGTAGAAGATTCTATAGGAATGAGAAGTGTGCTAATTGGTTCTCTGAGAGAGCAGCTGATGCATGGAACAGACTACCAAATTACATTAAAGTAAGTACTAGTTTAGATATTTTTAAGAACAGCCTGGATATTTATTATGGGAACAAGTGTTTTGGTATATTGGCAAGCTAGAAGGGCATTAATGCCCATGTTTGAAACATTTGTATGTATGTATGTATGTATTCATTTGTATGTAAGTGGGGATTGTACCTGATAAAATGGGTAGATAATTTTCATGTGCTCATCAGCCAACCTGATGGTGTCTCGGTGTACAGACATGAACAAAGCAGTGGCAGTTTTTGTGGATTTCTGAGATTATGGTTGTTATTCTGAACCTTTGATTAAACACCTTCTAAAATATTATGTTATAGTAATGTCCCATAACAAACTGAGAAAAAGTGACTAAGGAGCTATACACATCCCTATCCAGGGCATGAACTTCAAGTACTGCATCACTGGCACTAGTTATTATATAACATACTACTGTTTTATAATCTACAATGTTGCTACAAGTTAATTAGCAGTGGTTGGGGTCTACAATCTTATGATCCACATCTTAACAGTGTTACAGCAAATATGCACTGTTGCCTACAGTCATGATCAACATCTGCCACACCCAAATAAGTCTTATACTGATAAGATGTGGAATTGAATTATAATCAGTGGCTTTACAGGATTTCACTCACCTTATTGCTAACCCAATGCCTGCGAGTCCAGTCTTACTTTTTAATTCACACTTCCAAAACTAGGTTGCATAAATACTCACACACACAATGTTTCCTGGGATTATATTTCTAGTGCCAGTACGACTTTTTTATTCACAGTAATGCTGTAATCAGGTAGACCAATCTACCACAGCATATACTCAATTATTGTCAGCTCCTAAAATTAAATCATGATATAGTCATTTAGTAGATACATCTAAAACTGTCACTCTATACTCAATTATTGTCAGCTCCTAAAATTAAATCATGATATAGTCATTTAGTAGATACATCTAAAACTGTCACTCTTTAAAAGGTGGATGCGAACAGTTAATGAAATATTAATTTTGTCCTAGTACCATTGTTTACTATGAAATAAATCACCAGCAAAAAACTAATTGAAAAACTAAACAAAAACAAAACAAAATGAAAATGTTTACTTACTAGAAATACATATGAAAAAGTACAAACAGTTATATAGAAAGAAGTATATGCTTGCACAGATAATAAACTTTTAAAAGGATGGGACACTATAACACTATTTGTAGTTAAATTATCCCACTCATTCCACTAACAGATTACTGTTATCTAATTACCATGGATTTTCTATAATCATTCAGCAGCTGCAAATGATGTAGAGGCAAAAGAAAAATGTTGGTTCTGGAAAAACCGACTTGTCCCTTTTCCTGAGCTGTCCATATAAAAAAACAAATGACTGATTTTAGGTTTATTCAAAGTCCATCAAGTCTGTATGCCAGCAAATGAGGAAAATACAGTAGCACTTGGCTCAGCATTTTCTGAGGTTAAAAGTTTTCAGATTTAAACTTATTTTAAACTAAAAAGATTAAATCACATGAAGTTGTTTTAAGAAAGGTAATGCAGCTTTTTACCAGGATCAATATATGTACACATCTGAAAACACTTGTCTTCATGTAATTACAGCTGCATTAATAATGAAAGAGCAATTTGAGTTTTCATGATTACCTAATGAAACAGTGAATGCTCTTATAAGCATACAAAAAAGATCACTTTAAAAAGGCCGAAGCATAAAAAAACTAAAAAAGGGGAGGGGGCAATCCAATAACACCCCAAGTAACATAACTATATATACAGATTCTGAGATCACTGCATGGCAGAGAAAGGGCAAGTTCCCACTCCCTGCTGTACTGTGATCTCACATACACACACACACACGCACACACACACACACACGCACACACATAGCAACCAGCTTTAAAATAATTCAGCCCCCCCCCCCCCCGGACTGTATTCTCATTAATTTTTATTTTGCAGACTTTAGCTGGTTAAGTCTCTTGATCTATACTGAACACTGAAGGTGAGTGAAGTAGTTTCCTGTAATATTATGCTATATTAATTACTGCATGAGTAATTTCTCATTCTGAGATTTGTTTTTGCTTCTGCTTACAAATATATAGATACTGGGACACTTCTCATCCCATTCACAAAATCGAAAGGAAAATCATTTGAAACTTATTATATTCATTTTAAATCTAAGATTCATATATCAGAATCCTTCAAGAAAAGAAAACTACTACTATATGGAAAATCCACCTTGACTTCTGACTTTTTTGTGTATATTTTCTAATTTTTGTGTTGTTTTGCAATATGATAAAATATAAAAAAAGAATATCATTGGCGGTGAAGTCCATCAATTATAAATTACTCTTGCTAGTTGCTTATCTCACTCCAGTCTTACACCCACTGAACCCACTGTCTGTGACAACATGACTTTAATCACTTATTAAACACAAAACATTTAATTTGCATTCAGATACCATATATGATGACATGAGGAATTTGATAACCAAATGTGTTTTCTGCATTTGCTAAGATGTTTGACAGCTGCACTGTATCATGTTGTATAGCTAAGAGAGAGAGTACTTTATTTGATTGCTCACTCCACTGAGAAGAATGACTTTCCTAATTTCTTTTAGTCCTTTTCACCTGAGATTTGACATTTATAAATGTGACCTCAAGCAGGCATGACACTATCACAAACAACTGGCAAAGCTGAATAAGGTGTGTATAGAAGGAAAACACAAAAATGACTGACATGGGTTGGAGTAAACAACTGAGGGAGGGGGAACACATTGGTATAGGGGATGTTAGACAAACAGATGACAGACAGACGTATAATGTGACGTGGTTGATTATGGTACAAAAGGGAGGGGTATCATCAGTATGGGGATAACATGGGATGTTCAGTGATGCATACTCTGACAGCTTTGACATAGTAGGAAACCTCTCTTCACTATGTGAGCTAGCACCACTGGGTCCTGCCTCAGGAACAAGTCTCTGGAACATGTTTTCTATACAACAGACGAAGCATCAAACCTCATGTCCATTATCCCCCTCAACCAATCTTTGCCACCTCTTGATGTGTGACACCTAAACTGACACCGCTTCATAAGGATACCAGTGCACCATCTCCTGAGACACAGCTACCTTACACAGGTGGTACAGGTAGGGAAGGAGGTGTGAAGGCAACTATGGCTGGGTGTGACCCAGATGTGCTGGGTGCCTCTTGTGTAGGAGGCACTGTCACTGCCACCTGTGGGGTGGGGGTGACAGGCATGTTAGAGAGGTTGGCCCAGGTCTTTGTGCTGTTGCATATAATAGTAACAGACAAAGAGAAAAAATTATAATGACAAAAAAGGTGGGGGAAGAGTCATAACAAGGTTAAAAGCAGACACTACATTGAAGGAGAATAGTAAGCGTAGCATATGGTACACAAGTCTTATACGATCTTAACTGTTTATGTTATTTTCATTGTATTATTCTAACCAGTATAAAATAATACATTTAGGCCATAAAAACATCAGAAGTATGCTGTTATGATTCCTGAACCACCATCCTTCATAGCACTTTTCATTACACATAACAGTTAACATAATGAGCCACTTCTACAAAAATGCAGATAATGGCATTCCACATCCACGCTCTTCACCTCTGTACAGTAATACTACTGACTGTGTAGAATGGTACTAATGGCCATCAACCAGATAATGGCATTTCAAATCCACTCTCTTTACCTCTGTACAGTAATACTACTGACTGTGTAGAATGGTACTAATGGCCAACAACACAGATAATGGCATTCCAAATCCACGCTCTTCACCTCTGTACAGTAATACTACTGACTGTGTAGAATGGTACTAATGGCCATCAACCAGATAATGGCATTCCAAATCCACGCTCTTCACCTCTGTACAGTAATACTACTGACTGTGTAGAATGGTACTAATGGCAAACAACACAGATAATGGCATTCCAAATCCCTGCTCTTCACCTCTGTACAGTAATACTACTGACTGTGTAGAATGGTACTAATGGCCATCAACCAGATAATGGCATTCCAAATCCACGCTCTTCACCTCTGTACAGTAATACTACTGACTGTGTAGAATGGTACTAATGGCAAACAACACAGATAATGGCATTCCAAATACCTGCTCTTCACCTCTGTACAGTAATACTACTGACTGTGTAGAATGGTACTAATGGCAAACAACACAGATAATGGCATTCCAAATCCACTCTCTTTACCTCTGTACAGTAATACTACTGACTGTGTAGAATGGTACTAATGGCCATCAACCAGATAATAGCATTCTAAATCCACGCTCTTCACCTCTGTACAGTAATACTACTGACTGTGTAGAATGGTACTAATGGCCATCAACCAGATAATGGCATTCCAAATCCCTGCTCTTCACCTCTGTACAGTAATACTACTGACTGTGTAGAATGGTACTAATGGCCAACAACACAGATAATGGCATTCCAAATCCCTGCTCTTCACCTCTGTACAGTAATACTACTGACTGTGTAGAATGGTACTAATGGCCAACAACACAGATAATGGCATTCCAAATCCCTGCTCTTCACCTCTGTACAGTAATACTACTGACTGTGTAGAATGGTACTAATGGCCATCAACCAGATAATGGCATTCCAAATCCACGCTCTTCACCTCTGTACAGTAATACTACTGACTGTGTAGAATGGTGCTAATGGCCAACAATGCAGATAATGGCATTCCAAATCCACGCTCTTCACCTCTGTACAGTAATACTACTGACTGTGTAGAATGGTACTAATGGCCAACAACGCAGATAATGGCATTCCAAATCCCTGCTCTTCACCTCTGTACAGTAATACTACTGACTGTGTAGAATGGTACTAATGGCCATCAACCAGATAATGGCATTCCAAATCCACGCTCTTCACCTCTGTACAGTAATACTACTGACTGCGTAGAATGGTACTAATGGCCAACAACGCAGATAATGGCATTCCAAATCCACGCTCTTCACCTCTGTACAGTAATACTACTGACTGTGTAAAATGGTACTAATGGCCAATTGCGTTTTGCTGTGTCACTGCCATTTACCAATATTTTAATAGGTAAAGTGACGACAACTTAACAGACTATACCAAACTGCAGACAAAGTGGGTAGTGAGAAAGACATGCAAAAATCATTTTATGGCATTCTGAGTTTTCATTTGATAATCATCACATAGAGTCAAGGACAAAAATATATTTTCATCATAAAACATGCAAGTTTATTTTCTCATCGTTACTATATAATTTAGAAATATTTTAATTTTAGTACACATGGAGCTCAGGCTTTCTATGACTTATGTCACCATAGTGATGAAGGCATTGCTCCCCTGTGAGTGGTATGCCAGTTACACGAGTAACAGCCTTAGCCAATCTATTCCTGGTATCACCTTTGTACCTCTAGATCCATTATACCCCCCCCCCGATACTTGTGGCTGTAATGTTTATAGAGGAGAGGCAGAAAGATCTTTGTCTCATCCTTGGAGCACCTCTGTGTTGTAAAAGGGGAACTGCCTTCCCTATCACCAGCTATAAGTTCAAAGATGTCAGGAAATGGCATTAGATTGGTGCCCAAAACAAATCTCAAAGTTCACATTCTTCTTGTGATGGCAACTGGGAAAAACTGCATTTATGTGATGGATGCCAGAATGAACATATTGTATGTACTGTACTGCTATGGCTACAGAAGCTATCAGACAGAATGTCTGAAAAGATGTTGATTGTAATGGAGTATGATTAAATACTGCAAACAATTTTTTGTAGAACAGCATCCCACCTTCAGTACAGCAGAATTATCATGCAATGCATTCAAATGGAAGTTTTATATCATTAGCACACCGAGCCTCAGAAGTTGTTACAGAGAGCATAATCACCTTAGATTACATGCATTTTTTTTTTTTTATTTTACATTGGCTTACTAACACACAATAATGCTAACTATGCGGCACAATCGATGGCAAAGTCTTAGTGCATGCTTAGGAATTTTCTTTGTTTTTACCATAGGAAGAGAACTAGCATTACCTTCCCTTCATTAATGACAAATGATGTTACTCAATGCCAAGCAATGCACAATAGATAATAAAACTGAAAAATAAATAATCTTTACCTCTTTGTACAATATGGATAGTTCCCCTGTGTATCAAAAAATGTATCTATCTAGCAGTCAGCCTTTTGTGGCAACTTTCTCATGAAAATCATCAGCTGTATTTCCTTAACTTAAATTGAATTAGTAAAACTCCACCCCTCCACTATTCTCAGATACTTACTACAGTTAGACTTGCTCTTTTATGGAGATGATATTATAGTGTATTGACAATTCCAATGCATATAGCTAATCATTCACAGAGAAGAAAAGACGTTAACAACTACAAAAACCACTGACATCTTCAAGCCTGCAGTCATACTAATTTGTCTTAACAAAATGAAATTCAACCCTTACTCAGATTAGCATTTACATGCTATGCCATCTCCATCTGTTGCTCCCCTTAACTCCATCTAAGTCTCTTCTTATGGGTAAGGGGAAACCTTGAGGTTTGGAGGACTATGCTTTTTTTTACAGTGTTGGTGCTCTGGCATGACAGGTGTTTTCTTTTGTTACACCATACACATCAAACAGTGACAGAGATTCTTAGAGAACTGAGATGTGATTTTGGAAGTTAAAGAAATACAGTGGTGTGACTTCTTCTCTTTTGTGGTATGGATTTAGTGGGTGGTTTTCTGTATTATGATTTTGAGTATGATTAAGTTTTTATTCTAGTTTCTGTTTGGCAGTTTATAGTGTTTAGGGCCTAAGTTAGTAGTTCATAGATTCATTGATAAGTGCTAGGCTAACTACCCTTGTGTACCATTTTAAGCCTAGCTAATATTTCATTAGTTCAGATTACCCTTATCTATTTCCAAGGCCTATATTTATATGCTACCCAAAGAATAGCGATTAGTTCTTACCGAGATAATGATCACTTCTAGGGTAATACCACTGAGTATTTATAAGGGCCATATTGCTGGAAAGAGCAAGTAGGTCCATACCTAGTGCAGAGGGGAGGGAAGTCCTGGGGGAAATTTCCTAATTTTCACTCATGCATCCAGGTTATGACTGAATACAGATAGGGATGATCTTTGCTTTACTTGTATGAAGAGTCTGTTCCAGAATAGTGGGAACCCCTGAGAGATGTATCTGTCTTTCCAAACCATTCTGTTTACATTGTAGATGAGGTTTAGATTCTCTGAGATGATTACTTCTGATACCATCTGACTTGCAAATGTTTCATAAGTCCATAAGTATTGGATGAGAGGATGCCTTATAAGCTAGATACAGGCCTCCTCTCACCAGTCTGCAGGATACCAAATCCAGTATAGGACATATTATTTTTGAATCTATATTCTGTTTGAGAGGAACATTTGTAAGGGATCAAGTTGGTTCATATGCCTGGTCAGATACATGCCAAAGGGGGCATTTTACTCAGTGACTTGCCTGATAAGAGCAAAGGGGCACAATGACATCTCCAGACCTACAAGCTATCCCTTTGCTTACAAGAAGTTCAATTTAGAATGAATATTTTACCACTGTGCATACATGGTGGTTGAATGTGAAGTTACTGTCCACATATGTTCCCAAATAGTGAACTGCAGGGTCATGTATTAGAGGTGATAGCTGTCAACTGAATCAGGGGCAAATCTCAACAGAATCAAGGACAAATCCAAAAATAATCAGGGTCAGTCAGGGAAGCCTTTCCAAAATATTAGATTTAAAATAATTTTCAGGAGTAAAATATATCTATACCTGTAATTACTGTCATAATATATTAAGTGCAATTCATCAGATTATAGGAAGGTATTAAGAAGAACAAAGTTAAAATTTGAGTCAATATCAGGGTTGTCCTTGAAAATCAGTGACAACTGAGGTGTACATTAAAGGCAAATTGTCAATTTTGTAATTTCCTAGGGTAGATGATTTACCAAAGAGATGAACAATGCAGTTTTTGGCATTCAGTTTTAGCCTACACTATTTACTTGTTTGGGATAAGTCTTTCTGCAGATTGACTGAGTAATTTGGGAAATCAGTGACCATTCCTATCCTGTAGTTATCAGTAAGCTTTGTCAGCAAGAGACTCTTGTTGTTTGCCTTTACTTCAAAGAAGTATGTGCTAAACAGAAGAGTCCCAGCACAGAGTCCAGGGGCTTGACTGGTGACTAGTCTTTTTTGTGGAGGTAGCTACCCCTGTACTGACCTCCTGATTCCTATCTGTGAACCGGTTTTTGCAATCCAGCAGATGGCAAAGGGGTTTATACATAGTTGGCTAAGCTTTTCCATTATGCCTGAGTGAAGAATTTTGTCAAAAGCTATGTTTAAGGTGGTGTGCATCATTCTTCCTTTCTCTATTGCTTTGGAGACTATTAAAAGAAGTCTATTAGGTTGAGTAAGCAAGACCCAAACTGAAACAGGTCCAGTGTTTGGAGGTTCCCTATGTCCTCATTGATTAGCTCTATGAATAATCTTTCCATGGCCTTACAAATGAAGCTGGTCAGACTTATGGGGTGATAATTACCTTGGTCAGTGGTTGGCCCTGTCTCATGCAGGCATATGACCATTGCTGTCTTTCATTCAGTTGATACAAAGCCTTTGTGGAGGGTGAGGTTGAACAGCATTGTTAGGGGTGCAGATAATTTGTGTTTCATGCAGTTTAAGATACATCCTGAGATATTGTCAGGGCTCACTGATGCAGTATTCCTGGCATTTGATAGAGCTTTCAGGACTTTGTCTTGTGTGAAAGCTGGGGATATCAGTTACTGGAATTTCTTGTGAGATAATAGGGGGTGAAAGAGGCGTGAATTTGAAGCAGAATTTATAAGCTAGTAGGTTTGCAATGTCTTCACCTTTGGTGCAAGCAGTGGCATAATTATCTCTGCACATTGCAGTGCAGAGCTCTTGAGGTTGCAAACATAGCTAAAGAGGGCTTTATGGTTGTCCTCTGCTTTGTTGGCTATTTTTGTCAGCAGTATTGTGTTCTAATTGTTAGCTCATTTCCCTTATGTGAATGCAGTGATGTTATCCATCAGATTTAAGTAGACTCCTTACTCTTTCTCTCTCTTTTTTAGAACATATTCTAAAATACCTTGTATCAAGGTAACAAAGGAGTTAATGACCTGTAGCACTGCTCTCAACATGCAACCAGACCGGCTCTTAATGTTATTGCCATGTTTACCCACATATTGAGAAAGCAAGATGATGTGCCCTTAAATGCCCTCATTTCCTACCAAAAATATGTCCAAACTACAGTTAAGGTCACTTGTTGCTTCATCTTCTTTCTAGAAGGATTGAGTAACATTGTTCCACAATTTAGAAAGCAAACTGGATCTCTGTTACAGTATTTTTTGTCACTTAGTCCTCACACTCATATTCACATTATATCCCAAAAATTACTGTCCCTCACTTAAAAACTAATGAATTGTATGTTCATCACCTGATGACCCTCACAGTGAATATGACATTCAGTCTTTTTCCAAACACCGCCATGCATCAAGGTAGTAGAACAAAAAGTTGTACAAAAATTGCAACAACAAAATTGAATCTGCTAACAACGGATAATCATAAGGCACTGAAATGTGTACGTTTTAGAAGAAAATGCTTAAATTACTTCAAGAAAATGTACTCTTGTAAATACCACATAGGCAAGGGCTAAACACAGACATGCAAATAATGGGTTTATGGTAGCCATCCCATACTGCAATTATTTAAAATGTCTTTATCCTGTGTAAAACATATTGAACAACAGAATTATTAAACTAAGGTATCCTAAAGAACATACATGCTTTTTTGCGGGGGGGGGGGGCAAGTCTCTCTGCACCCCCTACATGCCAATAACTTAAATATATCAACTCTGAGATCACACAATACTGGTAATACTGGAAAAGGGAAAATTTCTATTCTGTCTTGTATTCAGTGGTCTTGCACAAATACCACAGTCCAATTCATGTGTGTGTGTGTGTGTGTGTGTGTGTGTACATGCGTGTAGAGAGATATAGAAATAGACAGATATATAGCTATATATACATATCTATAGCTATCTCTATACATATAGACATAAATATAGATAGAAATATCGACAGATTTAAATATACAGATATATAGCTATATATGTCTATAGATAGATAGATACAGATAATCTTCTATCTATTTATCTATTTAATACAGATATATAGCTATATACGTCTATAGATAGATAGAAGATTATCTCTATCTATCTATCTATCTATCTATCTATCTATCTATCTATCTATCTATCTATCTATCTATCTACTCTATACAGTCTGGTGAAGAAGATGTGTGTTAGACAAGAAGAATCCAAACAACAGCATCAGCAAAACCAAGGGTTGCTGATAATGATGACATATGTATACATATACACACATCCACACACACACACACACACACACACACACACACACACACACACACACACAAATGCATATAGTATATTTTGTTCCTTTGAACTCTCACAGGAACTCACAGAGTAACTTTTTTAAGCTCTCCACCCTTTGTCAAGGCTTGTATTCTTTTCTTATCCTTTCATGTGCTTGTTGCTGTTCTTACATAACAACTTAATAAAATAATTTTAATGTTATACTTTCCTGACCATATTCAGTTGTCTTTTTCCTTACATTGTCAATGCTTCTGTCTTTCTTTATCCCTCTATTTGTTCATTACTTGATAAATTAATAAGACACTTTAATGTTATTCTTTTCTTGCTGTATTGTTTTTGATGTATATGCTGTTGATTTTTTTGCTGAAAATGGTCCATGCCCTAGTTAAAGTGGAAGCATTGAGGTGTTTCGGAGAGATCATAGGACCATAAGATCATAGGAATTTACTAGGTTAATGGCCCTAGTGCCTTTACAAGCCAAGTTTTTACCCTTATTTTCACGATCATCACCTATTGCCCCTATCCAAGAGGGACAAAGGTGGAACCCCCGGGGTGAATTTACAGTCACCCATCCAATCATCTAAATTATGTTTGAAGAGAGCCAATGAGGTGCTTTGTATGACATGAAGTGGGAGTCTGTTCCAAAAGTGTGGCAACCTCTAGGAAACAAATCTGTCCCTTCAGCAGGTTTTATTAATGTCACATACAGGTTAAGGTCTGTAGAGCGAGTAACCCGTGTACCATTTGACTTTCTTTTGACCATTTCCAATAATGCAGTCAGAGACTACCTTATACACAAGGCAGATATCACCTGTTAGTAGTCTGTATGAAACATAATAAAGTGACAGTGATTTTAGATGATCCACCTAGGACAGACGGTGAAGATCTTGAATGTTCCGTGTGATCAGCCTTTGTAGTTCTCCAATTGCTGCAGGTGCTTAGAAAGGTAGATACCAAAAGGGGAGTTGTACTGAATTATTGGCCTGATGATGGAAGAGTAAAGGGTTATAACTTCTTTTTTTCTGGAGGCAATGCCCTTACTTATGAGATGAGCAATATAGAATGCCCTTCTTACCACTGTGGAGACATGGTGGCCAAAGGTAAGGTTGCTGTCTACCTGTGTGCCCAGGTCTTACACCACTAAGTGTTACTTAAGGTGTTGCTATTGATATGGTAGTTAGCAGGAACATTTCTTTTACCAAAAGGACTGATAATACATTTTTTTGCATTGAGTTTAAAGCCATGACTTTGGAACCAATTATTTGTTTGTGTAAGACCCTCTTGTAGGATGTTGACATAATTTGGAGATTCAATGTCTGCTCCCAGTTTGCAGTCATCTTTAAACTTTGTCAGCCACAGACCTTTAGTTTTTCCTAGTACTTTGGAGAAACAGATTCCAAACAGTAGAGGTCCTAGGATTGATCCCTGCAGAACACCATTGGTCACAGGTCTGCTGTTGTAGGTGGATTCCCCTATTTTGACTATATGAGTTTTATCAATGAGCCAGTTAGCAAACCATCTAACAATATAAGGGTTGATGCCAAGTTGCATGATTTTGTCAATGATGCCTGAGTGCGGGGTAGTGTCAAATGCCTTGGTTAAGTCCAGGTAGGCCATATGCACATATTTCCCATTGTCTAGGGCCTCTCGAAGAAGTCCACCAGGTTTAACAGGCATGATCTCCCTTTGACAAATACAAACTGAGTAGGGTCAAGTGTTTGGAGATTACCTGTATCTTTGTTGATAAGCTCCATGATGATTCGCTCCATGGGCTTACAGAAAAGACTAGTCAGGCTAATAGATCTAAAGTTCCCGGAGTCAGTGGAAGCACCCCCTTTATGGAAGTGAATAATACTGGCTGTTTTTCATTCAGCTGGTACAGAGCTGGTACTTAGATTATGATTAAAAAGAGTACTCAATGGTTTTGCTAATTCTTGTTGGAGTCCATGTAGGACACAGCCTGGGATGTTAGCAGGTCCCATAGATGCTGTGTTTTTGGTCTTTGAGAGGGCATTTACGACCTGCTCTTTAGTGATACAAGGTAGGGGACAGGTGGTAGTGATGTCATGGGGTACGTGTGGTGGGGACAAGGGAGTGAAGTTTTCACAGAACCTATTGGCCAGCAGTATATGTGGAATCATTAACTACTAGTTCTGCACAAATCTGGGCCTTTACTTTTAGGTTATGGATGTAATTATAGAATGCCCTGTGGTTATCCTTTATTGAGTAAGCCAATTTAGACTCATAGTTTGCTTTATAGGACTTCACAAGAAGTCTTATTTGCTTGTTGAGTGTTTCCAATTTAGGATGTCTCACTCCCTCTTACTGGCAGTGGGGTTTTTAATCAGATTGCTTAATGAAATCTTGGAAAGTGACAGGATGCCTGAGGAGTGGAGAAGAAATGTATCGGTACTGATTTTTAAGAATAAGGGTGATGTGCAGAACTGAGGGATAAAACTGATCAGCCACATCATGAAAGTATGGGAAAGCGTACTGGAAGCTAGGTTAAGAAGGGAGGTGATGATTAGTGAGCAGCAGTATGGTTTTATGCTGGGAAAGAGCACTACAGATGCAATGTTTGCTCTGAGGGTATTGATGGAGAGTTATAGAGAAGGTCAGAAGGAGGTACGTTGTGACCTTGTGGACTTAAGTATATAACAGGGTGCCTAGAGAGTAGTTGTGGTATTGTATGTTGAAGTTGGATGTAACAGAGAAGTATGTAAGAGTGGTACAGGATATGTACGAGGGCAGTGTGACATGCTGAAGTCTGTGGTAGGATTGATGGATGCATTCAAGTTGGAGGTGGGATTAAATCAAGCATCAGCTCTGAGCCCTTTCTTATTTGCAGTGGTGATGGACAGGCTCACAAACGAGATCAGACAGGAGTCCCCGTGGACTATGATGTTTGCAGATGACATTGTGATTTGTAGTGAGAGTAGGAAACAGGTTGAAGAGACCATGGAGATTTGGAGATATGCTGTATAGAGGAGAGGAACAAAGTTAGCAGGACTAAGACAGAATATAATTGTCAAATGAGGGGGAGGACAGAGGATTGGTGAGGATGCAGGGAGTAGAGCTGGCGAAAGTGGATGAGTTGAAATACTTGGGATCAACAGTTCAGAGTAATGGTGAGTGTGGAAGAGAGTGCAGGCAGGGTGAAGTGGGTGGAGAAGAGTGTCAGGAGTGATTTGTGACAGACGGGTTCCGGTAAGAGTGAAAGGGAAAGTCTACAAGGAGGTAGTGAGACGATGGCACTGATGAAAATACAGGAGTTAGAGCTGGAGGTGTCAGAGTTAAAGATGTTAAGATTTGCATTGTCTGTGACAAGGATGGACAGAATTAGAAATGAATATATTAGAGGGTCAGCTCAGGTTGGATGGTTTGGAGACAAAGTCTGAGAGGAGAGACTGTGTTGGTTTGGACATGTGTTATGGAGGGATGCTGGGTATATTGAGAGAAGGATGCTAAGGATGGAGCTTCCAGGTAAGAGGAATAAAGGAAGGCCTAAGATAATGTTTATGGCTATGGTAAAAGAGGACATGCAGGTGGTTGGTGTGACAGAGCAAGATGCAGAGGACAGGAAGAAATGGAAACAGATGATCTGCTGTGACAACCCATAATAAAAGCAGCCAAAAAAAAAGAAGTCCTTACCCCAGTCCACTAACTTTGTTACATAATGCAAGAAATGTAAAAATACATAAAATGATTCATAAGCTGTGTTATTTTAAAGGAAAAATATTCAAATTTTAAATAACATTTTAGCAAAATAATTACAAAACAAAGAAAACAGTGAGGGCCAGAATTCATGAAACCTTGCTCATCATGCTTGATGAGCAGCAACGAGCATGGGGTGTGGAATTCAAGAAACAGCAGTACACATCATGGCCAGCGTGAAAATAAGGGATAACAGGACTATATTTTAATGACCATATAATCAGCAGTGTTGTATGCCAATGAAGTTAAAAAACATGGTGGAGCAATTCAAAATGTATAAAACATGAGCAAACACTTTTCACCAGATTTAACTGAGAATTTGGCTATATGCTAGCATTCAGCCATCAGTACACTTTGAATATGTTTGGGGCTACCAGACATTGCCATCAAATGTATAGATTTTTCAGACCTTGTTTAACTTGTAGACTCCATGAAATCAAAACAATGGACTCTTACAGAGTGGACAGGGACTCTGTACATCAAATAGTGGACATGTGCCACCCCCATCTGCAGCCCCTTAGGAATCTTAGACAACATATCCCTGTGTATACTAAGGTATGTGTTTATATATTTTATCTACACGGACCCTTCATTGACCTACAAGGGACACAGTGGGGGTTCCACAGGCCTCAGCCTCAAGAATACTCTACCAGTCCCGCCATACAGTGCTGCAACAAGTGAAGGTGAATATGTGGTTTCCACATAGCCAAGATGAAAGAGACAGCACTATGTAAAATGTCTATGTCATTGCCCATTTACCTGAGGTACTGGACACCAAAGACTGTACCCACATTGAAAAAAGGCCCTACCTATTAACCTGGGAATGAGGTATATGCACCACAAAGGTTAGCACTCCATCATCTGTACGCTCGTCTCTAATGGTGTGTGTGTCTGTGTGTGTGTGTGTGTGTGTGTGTGTGTGTGTGTGTGTGTGTCTGTGTGTGTGTGTGTGTGTGTGTGTGTGTGTGTGTGTGTGTGTGTGTGTGTGTGTGTGTGTGTGTGTGTGTGTGTGTGTGTGCGTGTGTGCGTCTGTGTGTGTCTGTGTGTGTGTGTGTGTGTGTGTGTGTGTGTGTGTGTGTGTGTGTGTGTGTGTGTGTGTGTGTGTGATCCAGGCAGTTTTCACAACTATAAAATAAGGCACACCTGTGACCTCAACCAAAGGTTTGCAAGGGGTGACTTCCCACACTGATAGGGGATGCTGAATATCTCCTTGAGCCTTAGCTCATGACTCTAATGAGACATCCACATAAACTCACTAAGCAAGGATACAACCTCACCGATGTACAAACCAGAAACATCATAGAGAGTGTGTCTGGACTGCTGAAGTCATATTTCTGCTGCCTGGATGCACCTGGGGTGTCCTGCAATATGACTCTGCACCTGTGTCAAAATACTGTGTGTGCCATATTAAGTAATACTTTACTTAGAAATTAGTTATAACAGCATAGCCCAGTGCAGGGCCCAGCACAACAGGAAGCAGCAGTTGACACAGATCAGAAGTTGGAGGAGGAGTCAGCAGTAGAGGATGACCATGCCAGACAGAGGTCGGCACAGTATGTGGCACTTGCTAAGAGGAAGTAAATTACACACACACTCACCACATAAATAAAATGAGAGTTCAGTAGACATAAGCAGTAATATTGATGCATGCAAATAAACCAGACCATGTTTATCCATACATTGTCTGGCTACTGTAAGCAAAAGGTAACCAAAAACAAGGCATCTCTCATCAGCAGTAGGAAAGATGCATGATCAAGTTTTCTTGAACAAATACTACAATACCTAAATAGGGTAGGTAGCCAGTAAAATTAATGAGGTGTGTACAGAAGTATCACACCACATAAGTTGATATACCCACCAAATACAGACACTAATAATGATGCATTCAAACAAAACAGACAGAGATTACCCATGCACTGACTTGTCACTCTGTTCATCAGTCATAGGAAGCACAAGTCATAGTCCCTTCCAGAGAGCAGGGCATTTTCAGCATCATAGGCAGATGTGGGAGAGCAAGCTATGCTACACAATATGTCTACAAAACTTAAGCATAGTAAAGATACAATAGAAATGATTAGGTATGCACAGCAAAAACAACTGTTGCCTACCCATGCATTGCCAAGCCTATTTGTACATCAGGCACCCTTCCAGAGGGCAGGACATTCTCAGCATCATTGCACAAGTGGGTTACAAGCTGTCCAACACAACTGTACTACTATTACAGAATGTAAGCACACTAAACGCATATTAAAAATAGTAAGATAAACATGGGAAAACCAGACCTTGCCTGTCCATGGATTGTCTGGCCACTCTCTGCATCAGAAATAAATAATCCTATGTCACAGATTTTGCAAATGGCAGGGCACAGTCATCATCATATCCACAGTGTGTGGATGTCTTTCACAGGAGAAGTGTGTGCATGTGAGAACTGAGGTAATATCATGTATGCACACTTAAAGCCAATGTGTCCAAATATTGTGTGTGTCCAATGTGAGGATATCTATAGTGAAGTGTTTGTGAGATGTCATGGTCAGCATGGGGTGAAGTACATGCTTGTATGCCTGCAGGAACACAGCCACAGCATTAGTGTCAGCTCTATATCCTGGCATACTGGACAGGTGTGAGGCTGAGCCATGCACAGAAGAGGATCAATTTGTCTTGGGCTTTCCCTATTTCAAGAAATGCCTCTGCCAGGAGTTGCACTGCTAGCTAAAAGTCAGAGTGTTATCTGGGCATAAACAGTATCTGCTAAATAAGCTGTCATCATAACACCATCCAAGAACTCATCTGGGTTTAAACAAATCCACTACCAATGTAGCAGTACAAGTGCTACCACTGTAGGAGCATCAGTTGGAACTGGCACATCCGCAGCCATTATAGCTGATGTTTGATGATATACCAGCAGAATGACCTTATGGAGGTTTTCCTTCCCCAAAAGATGATCCAGAACAGACCCTGCACAATCGAGTATCACTATGCCTATCCAAGAAGTCACAGAAGTATGGTTTATTCATGCATTCCAATATGCCAGAATGCACAATATGCAGTAGTTTTGCAACCTCTTCCTAGGCCATGGTGGAACTTGCTTGTGCCACCATGACAGCTTTGTAAATGCAGAGCTAACAAACTACCCTGATCAACCATGTCCCCATCAACCTGTCCATTATCAGATGGTTCACTATCATGAGTATGTGTAGGAATACTGACTGTGTCCATTCTGCAGCCTGAGACTATGCCTGTTCTTCACTGAAATCATTACCAGAGGATAAGAATTCCTCAATATCAGACTAGGCAGGTCCACAGTGCTGTTGCCAGGCAGTGCTTCACCTTTGAATACACAAAAAATAACAATAAAAATGCCCTTAATGCATATGCCAAAATACCACAGTGACACATGCAAGTGCTGCAATTTCAGTGACTACTAAACATAACTATTACACTTAAGTATGCTCATATCATGTACTGCTGGTCAATGCATCTCAATTCCAGATGTAGCTAAATGCAGTAGATGAGAGAGGTAGTACAGGCATACATGTGACTACCAACTGCAAAGGTGGACATAAAAAATATCTGAATGGCATACCTGAGGCATCACTAGTGGAAATCCCTAGGGGCCTGTACACCTCTGCCTCAACATCCAGCACTGAAAAGAGAAACTCTGATGAGCTGCCTGCACCCTTGACCATTGACAGGAACTTCTCTATCTCAGTAAGTGCAGGTTCAGTAGATTGCCCACCACCACTCCCATGCCATGGCTGCTTCTCTGAGCTTGTCCTGGTGAATCATATCACTAGCCTTATGTCAGAACATTGAGTATGTATGGTTCGGGCCACCAAAAGTATTGATATCCTTGACCACCTGCCACCAGACACAGTCCACCATGGAAATGGATGGTTTGTATTATCACCTCAACATCTGAAAAATAAGGCTGCCATGAGGGTGTGCCTTTTGAAGCTGTACGGACCATGTCCCTGCCTGATGGAATAAAAATAGGATAGGATAACACAAGTTAACACACAGGTGCTACACACATTTAACTTTCATGGAACAAAATATGAATAAACAGTAAGTGAGCAGCATAGTCTTGTAAAACTCAAACATGCCTACAACCTAATAAAACTGCATCCTAAAAAACATAAACAAAAGTCTAAGCAACAATACAAGTTCCCTTCTAAAACACTCAACATAGCTGTAACCTATGGAAATATGACCTGCACTTTAATGTCCTGAAGCATTCCCCCTCCCCGCAAACAACAACAGTAATCAAAAAATAGTAACAGATGCAAGAATGTCCACCTACCAAACAGATGACATTATAAGCAATGCAACAATATGAAGAATGTAACAAAAGTTAGAGCTGTTTAAGTGACAGCAGTTTTCCATCCTTATCCACTTGCCCACCATTGTAGTGCAACATGTCAAAAAATATACCTCTCCAGAAAACACAAGTCTAAGCTGTCTGCTTGTTTTACTAATACAAGTCTGTACACAAGTGTGAGTTGTTCTGACCTCATCAATTACATTTCAGATGACTTGAACAGATTTTTGTGAAACACAGCAGATAGAGAGCACAATATAAATAAATATCAACATAGCAGAAATGAGTAGTTGTATGGAAGAAGACATATCTTGCAATATTTTGTGATTGTATCCTTCCTAGTACTGGAGCAAAGTGTTGAGATAAGGTAAGTTCAAATGTACTTGGGGCAGAAAGCAGTCTTCCATAGTACAGTGGAAAAAACATACCCCACTTTGTACTTATAAGGAGTAGATATTGAATATGCGAATTAGCTCTTAACCCATTACACTTTCTGAATAACTTAATTTGCATGATTAGCAATGGATAGAAGCAAAGTGTTGGTTACTGATGAAGACCAACCAAAAGTGAATACACCAACTGCAAAACAACAAATACGTACTGGAAAAGGGGTCCCCAGACAAAACTGAAATTTATTCACGTATAAAAACAATCAATATTAAGCACTTTTCGTTTGATCTATGATACAAACTTCTTCAGATAAAAACTCCAGGTCTCTCAAACATTTAAACAGGATAAAATCATGTGATTATAGTCATTTACATGCTTAATTGTCAAACAAAATTAACCCTTTGAAACATCTAATTGCTTTAACAATAACAACACATGTGGAATGTTGACTTTTAAATAACTAATGAATAATTCATTTGTGTGAAACAATTCATTCTTGTTTTTGTAAAGAAATCCATTTCTGTACATAAAAATAGCCATTTCTGTATGTAAAGATCCATTTCTGTATATAAAAATACAGTAAATGTAATAAATGTAAACAGCCAGGTAGAACAAAGCAATACTATGGAATGACATAATGACCGTATAAAGGTGTGTCTTGAATGCACTAGTATTCAAATTGTATGAAACATACGTCTACACATAATGATGTACTGTACATGTATTACCATGGAACCCTCTATTTAGTCTGTTCTATTGTGTTTTTGAATTACTTATTTTTTGTTTCATATTTTATAAATTATCTAGTTAAATTCTTTAACTTTAGAAAACACAAAATAGAACAAGTTTTGTTTAAGCCTGAGTAAGTATAAGCATCAGTACGTAATTGCCATAATAACTCTTATTTTTCTAATAAGATGGGAATAAGGCCCCCTCTAAATTATTTATTTATTTGATCTATAGCCTTAAATTTGAAATAGTGTGTGGGAAACTAGCTAATATGTCTTGCCAATGTGGAGTATATATTTATGCCAGACTTTAATGCATTCCATAAATGAAGGCAGTGCAAATAATAATCAGAAAACTTTTAGGAGTGTGTCTGCTGGAGTTGGTCTGGAGCATATATATAAATATATATATATACATATATATATATATATATATATATATATATATATATATATATATATATATATATATACATATATATATATATATATGCTTCACTTAAGAATCTCGAATTACTAAAAACTCAAACTTCATATGGTCAAGACCATGTGATCGAGTTTTCAGAAACTTGAAATTCCGAATTGAAATAAAAAAATTAATAAATACCCAAAGACATTGTTTCCACAGGGGCAAGCCCTGCACCCACACACACCCTACTTAAATATACCAACTCCAAGATCTCGCTACAGTGGGGAAAAGGGAAATCTCCTGTTCTGCACTATATGTAGAAGTGCAGAATGTGAGATTTCCCATTTCCTCACTATATTGCGATAACGGAAATGGTATATTTAAGTAGGGATGGTGCAAGAGGGGCTTGCCCCCTGCAGAAACAATATCTTTGGATTTTTTTTTTTATTTTACTTTGGGATTTCGAGTTTCTGAAAACTCAATCATATGGTCTAGACCACATGAAATTCAAGTTTTCAGTAATTCGAGATTCTGAAGTAAAACTATATATATATATATATATATAGGTTAATAGATTAGTACTAGGCTAACTGCCCTTGTGGGCCATTTTTAGCCTAGCTAATTACCCCATGTGAGAATCAAACCCTGCACCTTATGTTTGTAAGGTAAATGCCTTAACCATTATGCCAACCTCCCACCCCTGCTGAGAATGTGTTATATTATAGTCCATTTATTTGCCATCTACTGTGCAAGTGTGTTTTTTCGCAGTGACCATTATTAAGCACAGGCTGCAACACATAAGTTCTGGTCACCAGTTCCTTGCCATTTTTCCCAAGATCTTTGATGGGAATGCATGGTAAACAATGGTGAGAGCACAGAGGTGGTGTGAAAAGGAGTCCTGGATATTTGTCCACCTCCTCATAAACAATTACAGCTGAAGGCTACTGCAAGGGGAATATACTGGGTCTCAATACAAGGCTGTGGCTTGGAATAGTTTGGCCAAAGCTGTCAACCATTCTACTAGAATCCCATACACAGATGAACAGTATCATTACCATTATAGTGACCATTCCTTTAATAATGCGAGGAATATTATAGTCTCACTTACCGCCTCAGTATTTACATTTTATGTTATATCTCCCCCATGCCCTCATTCTCACTATATATTCTAATATTTTGTTATTTCTATCTTTCATTACATTGTAGCATTCATTACTGCTTCATCCTGTCCACCAGTACAGAGAGCTGGACCAGACAAAACAGCTTGGACCTCTGTCTGTCCGTAGGTGCCTGCAACACTTCTAGGTTACAAACTGTCAAAGTTGCATCCACAACTCCTGCAGCACCCATATCAGATAGCTTTGCCCCTGGGGCTAGTGCAGTGGTATCCACCAGGAGTAATGTCAGTGGATGTGGCAATTATTACACCTGACATGAGCTAACAGGATTAGTGAAGGAGATTATTTAGATAGACCTAAGTGTCTGCGTTGGCTGTATAGATAGAATCCTGCAATGGATTGCAAAATTGCTGTTCCATCTGGCACTCCACCAGAAGTCTGCAAAAGGTAGGCAGTGCTGACAGTTCTTAGTGTGAGGCCTAAATTTCCACTGTGTTTATGCTGAATGGGGATGCACCTCTGAAAACCCACACCATAATCCACCTCACAGTGTTCCCCTCCCCTTTGTATCCATTATCATCCCAATCTGTCATGTATGTCCTGTTTTGTCTGGCCCTGCTATTTAACTTAGCCTACATAACTATCACTGTTATTCCTAAATATCTTCCCCAGCATTTCTCTCTCTTTAAAGATAAAATAATGATCGCCTGTCCTGCAAAAAAAAAATGCCCCATATAAAACTCTCTACATCACGTGTGTATATGTGTGTGTGTATGTGTGTGTCTGTGTGTGTGTGTGTGTGTGTGTGTGTGTGTGTGTGTGTGTGTAGTTTACACCTGATTTAATCAAGTGAGTCACACATTATTAACTTATTGTTTCACCTCATTTATGATGTGAATATCCAAATTTCACATATTCTTTGCACTTATAAAATATTTTCTTGTGATGAAGTGAATAGATATGGTACTATCCTAACACCATCCTGTGCTCTGAATTACTTACCTAGTGTCCTACTCTCTGCCTGCTCACCATTTTCATCTCTGTACTATTGTCACTATTTCACATCTGGAATCTGGTTAAAACAAAAAGACACACACACACACGCACACACACACACACACACACACACGCACACACGCACACACGCACACACGCACACACACACACACACACACACACACACACACACACACACACACACACACACACACACACACAGCCTTAAATGACTTACAAACAGAAATCTCTATTTCTGTCTATTTCTATTTGTGTTCACAGCATTTGCACAATACTTTACATCGAACAGCAAAGCATGCTGTTAGTTTTTGTCCCATGGAAAAATTCAAAAAATAATTACACATGCACTGGCTTTGCTGTGGGTCACTCAGCAAACTTGGCAGCATTGCACATTGATAATCAATCTGAATAAATGAAAGTAATGGCAGTGTCCTCTGCTACTAGTTTATGCTTTACTGTACCGGTTTATTCTATATCTAATATACGCAGGCCATGCCAGTGCATGCTGTGTACCTCTCTGTATAACTAAAGGTGGAATTGCCTCCCATTCTCCTTCCTACTGTCACAAAGTGGTCATTGACACCAACATACCTGCAGACTGATGCTGATGAGTGCAGTATTAAGACAGTTACAACAATACATCCAGTAATCTGGAGAATAACACTCAGGGATGCATGGATGACACTCCACTACATCTCAGCTGTCACTATCACCCAATACCATCCTGTTCAGTCCCTCTGTTATCACCTTTGTTATTTCCATTTTTGCACACTCCCTTCACCTGTGACTTTGTCAGGCACATGTCAGCCCAAGTCCCTTTACAATGCCACCTGTTACAGCATTTCTGTGGAAAACATAATTTAGTCCGTCATGACTTCCAGTTCAGTAGCGTGCACTTAGCATCAATGTTACACACATATATTATTCCCTGCCACAGCGATTCATGTGAAGTAGCAAATGTATCAGTTCACAGACATGGACATATGACTTTTGAAAATTACAGCAAATTACTCTTTCTTCTTCACCTTTTCTTCTTACTGAACCCCAGTACTAACCATGTTTGGGTAATGTTAACTTATACTCTATGTCATATGGCAACAGCTGGTGAGAATTCGCCTTCAGCCACATTCATATGCTGCTCCTTGTGCTAATATGCTTAGTCCCATTGAATGGCAGAAAGCAGTAGTGGAAAATACTAGTCATATTAGTATGAGGAGACACATATCATTAGAACTATAATGGGTTTGATGGTTTAATGTACAGCTGGTATGATGTGATGCTGGAATTATCAATATGATATGTTGTTAATTATGACCCACATATTGCTCGTGCCTGTTTCACAAAACAAAATTCTCATTCCTCCATAAATGTGTGACAGTCCCTTCAACTGTGTACTTTCTAACAACTGTGCTATAATTTCTTCAGTGCTATCAGCAGCTAGTGTATAGTGTATAGCTCTAGAGTATACTGGTTTAGGTAAGCAAGGGTTTGAATCCAGCAGTGTGTAAAAAAGCTACTTGCAACAGGTATGACTGGCATTCTCAACAGATGTGATGTGCACAGTTCCACTTAGTGGTAACATTTACACAGGTGGAGGGATTTGATCCCTCATGTGTTGTTCTCCCTTTTAAGGGAGGCCATATGCATTCAACCATACCATTTAAGTTGTCCTTTCAGTTGTGTGCTTTCTGACAACTGTGCTATGACTTTTTCATTTACATTAACAGCTAGTGTACATGTTTACAGAATGTTGAGTTAGGTAGGCACTGTTCAAATATGGCAATATGTACCTAGTATGAGTGTGCTCAAACTGAACTAGAAACAGGCAGAGTTAGCTTCACTCAACAGATGTGATGTGTACAATTCAGCCTAGTGATAACATTTACAAAGGTAGAGGATTTTGATTCTAAAAGCATTGTACTCTCTTTTAAGGGAGGCCATATGCATTCACTCCTCAACTTATCAGTGTGCTTTCTAACAACTGTGATATGACTTCTTCAATGGCATTAGCAACTACTGCACAGCTCTAGAGAATTTTGCATTTGGTATGCAGGTGTTAAAATCCAGCAGTATGTACCCAGTATGAGTGTGAAGAAAAGCAAACTGGTAGCACACAGGACTGGCTTATTCAAAAATGTGATGTGAAATGTTTTATTGGGTACTGAAGGGTGGAGAATGTTGATTCCTTAAGTGCTGCTCATCCTTTTAAATATGCACAGTTTCAAAAGTGCATTTTTAGTATCTTCCATTGAGTGACTATTATCACAAAGCTGCATCACTCCTCAGTGGTGGGAAATAGTAATTCTCATTCCTTATTCTATGGCAAAGCTGCTGAGAATTTGTCTTTTGCAACATAGTTCTGCTGACTGTTGTGCAAAGAGGGTTAAAGATGAAGTACAGAGGAAAATAAAAATGATATAGGCCCATGTAGATACTTACCCCAGGATTTATGAAGCTTGCACCATGCGCCAGACTAGCATTGGCGTTCTAGCGCCAAATATGACCGTCAAGCGACCCAGGTAAAAGCTGTTTCCATGTGCACTACCAGCATACGCCAGAGCTGTGCAGCTCCCGGTGCATGTATGCTAATTACCCCATGCGCAGCAGTGCAGCATGCAAATTAAAGTATATAGTGATTCATGAAGTTGTGCAGCAAACAACATTCTCCACCCTTCAGTACCCAATGGCTAAATATATAGCCAATGGCATAAAACAACATGCGCAACATATAAAATATAACATTTAATGTCATGGCCATGCCATTGCAAAGTAAAACCACAGTGCATCGGTGCGCAAATGGGATCACAAGGAAATATATTTAGATGTCCGAAAACTGTAATGTAACGCAATTCATGATATCCCCATAATAGTCAATGGCGTGCATGCTACACCACAACCATGGTGCAAGGGTTGCTAAGGGACTGTGACAGTGTTCCATGTGGTAACTAGGAATTAGCAGTCAATGCCATGCAAATGAGTCAAGTAATACTGAATCGAAACCTGCCCCGCCGGCGTAAGGATGTACCACATGGCATAGCATTACAACACCGAGGAGTGGCCTGGAGGTAAACATGACTTCAAGACAGGGGCGTGCCACCGTAGCTGTAAGCACATTGGATCATTGTTAATCCGTGTTGCGTGTTGCTAAGCAAAGCCACAGGATAGGGGTGTGGAACTAGCCATAACTTTGCTTAGCTGAGAGCACACAAGGTAACTGAAAGTTCATGTGAACGTGGATGAAAACGCACACAAAACCCGGTAAACGGTTGTGCGCGGCACGCACCGCAGCTGAAACAGAAAGGATACGGGAAGACAATAAGGAAATGCTGCAGCATGGTAACTGGAGTACAAATGAGTAATTAACAACTAGAAACTCACAGTGGGCCATAGACAACAGCTAATAAGGCTGCTAGCAGCTACCTGCAGAACAGGAAAGGGGAGGTGCCGTAAAGCAAAGAAAAGAGAACTGTCACAGCAGAACAAAGCAAACTTGCAGTAGATCAGATACATAACACATTTCCCAACACAATCCTGGGTTGTGGAAGCACAAAACAAGAAAGGCAGCAGCTGGATGCATACCTGACAATGGGAGGTGAATTGGTTTGAAAATAGAAGTAAAGGGCAATACATGAATCACTGCAGACAAGTGTAAGTCAACACCAAAGGCCCCACAATAGCAGTCCCTGCTGTAAAACCAATAATTAAGATACCTTGCAGCTGGAATAGCACAAATACACCCAATTACACCAGCATCATCCATTGCACAATAGTATAAGGTGTGAAAGCCCCCCCCCCCCACACACACACACTTGTGTATTCCCAGACAATCTGCACCATTGGTGTATACAGACAGGGAACTTTTAATATGTATATGTTAGGGGCTGCCATAGCTTTGATTCACCAGCATGTGTTGGAGATTGATGGTGGTGTGGAGGATGATGCTGACAACCATCTCAGGCACCAGAGAAGGAGACAAGTGTTCAGACCCAGGGTAACCTACCAGGGGCTACATGATCTGGAGATAGTAGAGCATTAGAGGGTGGACAGGGACATCATACAGCAACTTGTTGTGCTGTGTCGGCCACACCTCAGAGCCAGAAGTAACTGAGGGGAACCCATCCCAGTGAACATGAAGGTATGTGTAAGCTGGAGAATACTAGCCACAGGTACCTTCCAAAGGCCTACTGGGGATATCGTGGGGATCTCACAGGCATCAGCATCCAGGGTACCCCACCAGTTCCTGGATGCCATGTTACCACATGCCAATGAGCAGATATACTTCCCCCGAATGCAGGAGGAGTTTGCCAGCAATATGCATCTTTTCCACTGTGTGGCAGACTACCTAGAGTTATTGGGTTCAATAGACTGCACACACATACACATCACCACCGGTGAGCAGGGTAGGTGCTACATAAACCACAAGGGATTCCCCTCCATCAACTGCCAGGTCATGTGCAATGCCCAGGGCATTATCATGGATGTGTGTGCTGGCATCCCTGGAAGCTATCACGACTCCCACATCTGGCATGCCTCACAGCTGTATCAGGTATTTGCCAGGGGGACATCCCGTATGGCCAGCTGGTGGGAGATGCTGGCTATGCACTGGAACCGCGGATGATGACTCCCATCAGAGATGCACACACAGCCATGCAAGAACACCATAATGAGGCACACGCAGAAACCGGAATCATCATAGAGCGCATGTTTGGGATGCTGAAATCACAGTTCCATTGCTTGGACATATCTGCTGGAGCCTTGCAGTACTCTCCAGGAATGTGTGCCCACATCTTCATAGTATGTGCCATGCTACACAATATGATCCTGCGGAAACAGCTGCAGCAGGGACAGAATGGTGAAGGCCCTCACAGCCCAACACCATTGCCAAGGGACATACAGGCACAGGAGGACTCAGACCATGAACACCCTGTGCTAGCCCCAGTAGGCAGATGGAGGCATGCCCAGTATGACCATGTCTTGGCAAAGAGGGAACGTATAGCACACACATTGACAGTGTAGGCACTCATGGACTGACACACTTCTCCACCTGCACACACAGCAAACATGGATGGCACACACACACGCCCACCTGTAAATTGTCATGTATAGGTGGCCTACTGTGTGCATCCTACATAGGTAGCCCTCAACTATTGTACACACAACCGCCATTGACACAGGGTAGGTCAATACCTGAACAGTATATTAAGCTATCAGCATGTGTCCATACTGTATGTACAGGTTCATAGATACATAGGTAGGTACATGCCCAACCATCGAGCCCACTCATAAGCATAAGCAAAACGTGTCTGCTGTCGCCACTCCATTGATCAACTAACTGTCCCTCTGTGGAGCAGAGCCACTTGCAGGATCCCTGGGGTGTAGCTACTGTTCACCACCCACTTTGTAAGGATTCCCCGGAGTGTCAGTGAGGGGTTTTGTATAATGTTATCAGGGATGTAGTTCCAAATAATGGGGAGTACCCCTGACAGGAATCTTCACAGATGTGTACATATTACATAGTATACATTAAACACAGCTTGCATATGTAGGTAGTTCTCCACAGAATAATAAACATGTGGAACACACAATCTCTGAAATGTGCGTTAATCACCCTTGCACTAGTAGTGCCTGCTCTGAGAGGTAAGATATCACTGCCAGGATTAGAACACGCAACCATGTGCACATTCATTACAATAACATACCACTAAGCTAACTGAGATGTATCAATGGCAGTCGTGTATACTGACAGGATAAAACACAAAAGATAGGAATTTGTTGAATTAGGACAAACCGGCATGTACTCAATGAAAGGTGTATGTTACATATATATATATATATATATATATATATATATATATATATATATATATACACACACACACACATCATATATATATATATATATATATATATATATATATATATATATATATATATATATGTAGAGAGAGAGAGAGAGGGAGAGAGAGAGATATGTCGATATATGGGGATATACATATATATGTAGATATATGGATAGGTTAACAACATCTACATAACCATGGAGGTGCATATAAATGGGATACCTACCACATACTGACTGCTTTACATACCGACGTGTGTAATCCCGAGGCTTAAGGTCCGAAAGAACACAGTACCGAAACACCAGATGCGCGAGGTGTAATCTCACGATGTTAATGGACAGTTAGTCAGTGCTTCTGGTGTTGCAGTTTGGGTAGGTTACTGTGTGTACGTGTGTTTCTTAGGGCTGCAGTGTGTGTAAGTGTGTGTTCTGTGTGTGGTGTGTGTGGTGTGTGTTCTTGGGGGACTGTAATGTGTGGTTGTGGGTTAGCTTTGTGCATCTGTTTGCGCGACCTAGGATGTAGAATATTAAAGTAGGGGGTGGTGTGGGGGGTACAGATACCTACATGGGGGATGTAGGGCATCTTGGCCACCTGCTCATACGTAGTGTAGGATGGTTTGTTTGGATGTGTTGGGTAGCAGTGTGTCTGTATGTGCATGTGTGTGTTCCATGTTCATGTTACCTTTGCGAGTTACTGTCGATGTCGATAATGTGGGGTATGGGAGTCTAGGTCCCGGTACTGTATGCATCAGAACACTGTGGTTTTGGGATTCTGTAGGTCTCCCGTATACAGCTAATACAAATATGTGCTATGGACATGAACCAATGATAGTGTTACCACCTGTCACACTTTGCGAGGGACACTCCCTCTTTGGGTGGTTTTGTCCTGACCAAATATATTAAACGTGGCAAATGTCCTGGGATTGTAGGGCATAATTATGTCCCATATGTACTGTAATAGTTGCATACAATAGTTATTTCTGTATCTAAAATACCTACATGTTACAGGAAACAGGATAAGCAACTAAACTGATACAAGAATAAGCTTATAATTAGGCAAGAAAGGAAAGTTATATCCCTTGTACTGACCATGGGTTTCGTCGGTCTGTAAAATCAGATGTGTGTCCCAAAAAGGTCCCACTATGGCCATATGAAAAGTTGGCAACCCTAGCCAGAGAGGGTCAGTCACCAACACAACTACGATGACTGCAAATACCTATGACAGAAATACACAGCTATCATGTAACAACACGTTATTACATTCAGATGTATTACCGAAGGGATTCAAGGACTAACATCACCTGCATGCTATACAGGAACCACATAACAGTGCCTTAATGAATCAGCCTGCAATTACCATTATATTAGTCCACAAAAGGATAGGTGTTCAAATAGGGAAGGAACCCTCACACACAAAGCAATTATGTATAAAGGCAGTTCCTAGACACCTGCATCTGCTAAGCACACCCACCACCATCACTCCACACCCAAACATATTACAATACAAACTGTGATAACATTACAAATCATTCACACACTGTACGACATCTGCAGAAGCCTTAACATACCTTGGCAGGGACACACTAACATGGCCCTATGTGAAATAGCTGCTGTTATACAATGGAACAGCTGCTGATGTAATAGGGTTTGTTTGCACTAATCCCATTTCAGAGGGTTGTGCATACACCGGGATGTGTTAGGAATTAGTGAGTAACAGCACAGTATGCTACACTTGTACACCAGATCAAGGATGTCTGGTGAGCACACTGTACACCACATAACAGTTCATGCATAGCCATATGGCCTTGAGCTGGCTAAACATCTGTGCCAGACTTAAATGTCTGCAGAAGTATCAGGTACAAACAAACCCTGCATAAGTAGCACTGTTACAAAATATAACAGCTGTACCCACATGTAGAACTAAATCGTCTAGCCATTACACATAGTCCACGTGAGTCATGAAGCTAATATATCTCCATGAGTCTCCATATAGCTGCTGAAATATATCACAATAACACATATTGGCTGTCTCCCTGAACAGTAAGGCAAATGGACAACGCCCAAAAGGAGTACTCACTTATACACCACTGTTGCCATGGTATTGGCTAATGGAGTAGCTGCACAGCTGATGTGCATCCAATTAACTACTTTGGAACAGCAATTGGTGGACAGGATACCACGTTACCGATATGTAACTAGAAAAGGATGTGTTATTACACATTCAAACCATCCGTATATACCAGCGGAACATTACAAAGAGCATTGAAACACAAACCGAAAAGGATTGAATCGTTAACGACACCTCGGGTTACTAATAAGGTATGTAGAACAGTCACTATGTCTGTGTATGTAGTACTATTATGTAGTATTTAAAGTGCACGCAATCCATATGGTGGAAACAGTTATCTTTTAGTGATGTATTGTTGAGCATAGTAATGCTTGTAGCATTTGTGTGTACTGCTATAGGTCACAAGGCAAATACAGCATAAACCACAAGGGATGCTATATAAGGGCTTTGAACAGAAATACTCCTCACTAGTCGATGTCAGTGGCAGGGCTGGTCCAACAAGTATGTGCTATAACATGGGATAGTATATGTTGATATATTGTAACTGTAGCCATATGTATGGATGTATTACAGAGAATAGCATGTGGAAGGTTGGGCCACTGTGCAAGTATGAATTGCATTGTGGGATATTGTGCCAATAACTGTGTAATGTACAGTATTGTAGGCAAATATGTATTATAAGCTACATAGCATTACTGTAATGTTAGGCAAACATTAGTTATGTCAATTGGCATTTACAATACACAATAACAGGATGCATATGTCTTTTAGTGAGCCGACAGTTTATCAATATGATAGCAAAGTAAAATGGAAGAGCTATTTAACTATCCATGCACATAAGACATGTAATATGTGCAAAGATAGGTACTAGGCTGTCTTACCAAGGGTATCTTTAAGCCTAGATAGTGTGTCTTGGCTTTTTCCACCCCCATAGGTTGGTTTCCTGTGCCTCTGAATGGCAGAGCCAATAGTTCCCTGTGCCTCTGTCCAGCAGAGCCACTGCAGTAATCCCTGGGGTACATGTCTGTCTCCCATCCACACATCAAGGTTTCCCTTGAAGAGTGCTCATGAGGGGCCTTGCCTGATGTACATTGGAATCATGTTCCAAAGCATAGGGAGTGTCTGGGTCAGGAATATATCCATCCAGCAGGTCCTACTCATCATTGTGGTTAGGTGTATATCCCTAGAGTATGTGGCTCTCAGGGGCTTCTGTTTAGGTGGAGCATATCCAGCAATATAGGCTTGGACATGGGCCTTGTATATCAAGCAGGGATCACCTGTGAGTATGTCGTATGCAACTGAGTACTGCTGGAGTTTCATAGGTTGGGCTGCATAAGTCATCTGTTTGAGGTCAGTAATCCTCTTGGTGTGGTACTGGTGTGGTCTTCCAAGCTGTTGCAGTTGTCTTGTAAGGTATATCCCAAATGGGGTGTTGTATCCTTTAATGGGTCTAATATGACATGTGTAGAGTCACAATGGCCCCTCTGATCTGGATGCAAACCCATTAGAGATTATGGGGGCCATGTAGAAGGATATTCTAACCACCTTGTCATTATGGGTATCGAAGGAGAGATTGCTATCTACTGGGGTTCACAGGTCCTGTATTACCTTTTCTGTAGGTAGGGGACTAGCACCTATGTGGTAATCTGCGGGTAATTAGTTATATCCAAAGGAGATGACTATGCACTTTTAGGCATTCAGCTTGATGCCATGATAATAACACCAGGTGTCCTTCTCAGTGTGACCCTTCCAGAGGGTGTCTGCAACAGCTGGGGAAACAATTATGTCCTCTAGTTTGCAGTCGTCTGCAAACCTTTTCAGCCAAAGTCCTTCTGTGCTTGTCTGTACATCAGAGATGTATATACTGAACATGAGGGGTCCTAGGACTGAGCCCTGGGGGATGCCCATTCTATCTGGTATACAGTCAGACCTAGGGTATGCAACTCCCACTGTGTGGGTTCTGTCCATGAGCCACTTTGCAAACCATCACATGACATAGGGGTTAATGTTCAGGTGGATGGGTATGTTGATAATACAAGAAGGAGGAATGGTGTTGAAAGCCTATGAGAGATCTATGTAGGCTGTGTGGACCTCCTTATCCTCATCTAATGCCTTGGTAACTGTCTCTAAGAAGTCCACCAGGTTTAGAAGGCATGGTCCGGCCTTAACAATTCCAAACAGGGAGGGGTCAAAGGTTTGGAGGTACCCAATGTCTCTGTGACAGTGATCAATGATGTGCACCATAGCCTTGCAGACCAGGCTAGTCAGGCCTATAGGGAAATAGGTCTCATGGTCCGTTGTGGCACCACCTTTGTGGAGTGGGATAACTGTTGCTGTGTGCCATTCAGGGGGCACTTTGCCCGATGTGAGGCTATTATTGAACATGGTGCGTATGTGGGGAGACAGTACAATCTGAAGTTCATGTAAAATGCCACCTGGGATATTGTCTGGTCCCATGGATGCTGTGATATTGCCTTTAGAGTGTGCAGCTTTGAGAGGGATCTGCCAGGATGTTGCCAATATCAATTGTTTCTGTAATGTTCATGCCTTTGTGCTGTAACTCAGAGCAGATCTGGTTCTTGACATTGAGATATGTGGACATAGCTATAGAATGCTTTCTGGTTGTTGTTGGTATTAGTTGCATTATAATTTTTGTAGTTAGCTTTGGAGGATCTTATAAGGGATCTCACCTTCTTACTGAGGCTGGCCAGGGATCTCCTCCATGCATGGTATTGTACTCTCATTTGCAACAGTGTCTTTCTCCTGTAGTACAATATGTTTATGGCAGGGGACCACCACATTGGTTTAGTTAATTAGGAGTATAGTGCCCTGGTTCTGTTTGGGATAGCACAAGCCATGCACTCCTGTAAGTGCTTATAGAGTGCATTTGTGTAGGATTCAGCAGTTGTAACAGTACTGTCCATCTGCATGGGTGTCATGTCATCCACCATGTCTGTTTTAAGAAGCATGTAGTTGGCCTTGTAGACATATTATACTGTGGTTCCCTTAATGGGGGGTAGGTGCGGGATGTGGATATCAAAGGTGTTCAGCACATGGTCTGATCGGACCAATGAGGAGTTGACTTCACGTGTGGAGCACTAGTCACTCATGTTGGTAATGACTAGGTCTAGGATATTATTGCCCCTGGTGGGTGTGTGGATATGCTGAGTCAGGGTATTGGTGTTTATGAATGCCAGAAACCATTGTGCTAATGTGTTGGTACACGAGTAGTTTTCCCAGTTAATGGTGGGGTTGATTCAGTGAGACTTATGTGATGAGTGTGGTGTTGTGCGACTGTGTACCTTCACCACATGGCAGTCAGGGTCAGGCTTGGTTGGAGAAACCTTAACCTCCAGTTTGGCTTGATGAGTGCATCTCTCACAGGTTGTAGTTTTGGGTGGTAGGCGGAGAGGCTTGTCAGTGAGTGTACATGAGGCAATGTGTACATTGCCTCAAGATGTCCAGATTCATCAGATAAACAGGTGAGAACACTGGCAGTTGACTCTTGGACATGCCTGAATATAGAACTACATTCACCTAGTTAAGTGAGGAAAGAGAGTACAAGAGCTACATTACTCTATGCAAGTGAGAAAAGTATGTACAAAACTTGTTCACTCTTACCTGTAGGTAATGAGGAAGACTGAGTGCTATAGTAATTATTAACTTACGTAGTGTTTACAAGTCCTGAACAAGTGCTGAGTATGAATAAGCAATCCAGACAGGGTCTTGGATAATATAAACACATATCCCCCTCCCCCAACAGGTACACAAGCATATATCCATGTACACCACAGGGCCCCTGTACCCACAACTATGCAGGTACAAGCTGCACTCAGTCTGCATGGGACCTGCCCACATCACAGGTTGTATCATACACATATGGCAAAACAAGATGCTCTCCACGTACACATCATGTAAAACATTGCTCCATGTAAGGTTGTGTATACACTGAATGGTGCACACCAACAGGTATCACAACCCACAAAGGGGGAGACACCACCGATAATGGGAAGTACTTTACTACTACCCTGCTGAGTCTGGTCTGGAAGGCCATGAATTTTGATCACTTAAGTGATGTCAGCAGTACAGATGTAGATGACAGTATGGTTGATGTAACACTGCATATCATAACCTTGCCAGGTCATAAGACATCATCACCCATACTGTGTACCACCTACACTCGGTATATTAGATGTACATTCCTATGTCACAGGAGTGTTTTGCAACAGGACAGCTGGCAGAACCAACACTACAGAAGGTGTCTGAATAATACATGATCATCACACCAGTGGCAGTTATAGTATGTCAGGGTTAATGAATTTTATTCCCCCTCATTGTAGTCCATACCTCACATACAAACAGAAGGCATCTGCCTATTGAAGTATGCGAATGACTATGACCTAGGAGCAATAGCTGACTTGCATTGTCACCCCAATGTTAATAACCCTGTTCCCATGAACTACCACCTAGGCAGCGGTCAACATAATGAACACTTGTGTGTGAGGGATGCAGCCGGGCAGTTGTCTTTCCTGTGATAGCTACATCACCACACCTGTCAGGTAGTTATATGTGGCTGAGGACTGAGCAATGCTTTTATACTGCTCACACATTTCTTATACCCACCGTTAGCAAGGCTGATGATGTTACCCATCTACAAATATACCTCTGGGAGTGCTGTGTCCCAGTAATCTCAGTGGCGCGTTCTGTAACTGCGTAATGCTGTAGTGTAATAAAGTAGTTAGGTCGGTGTTCTAGTCCCACACTTGCCGTGTGTGTCCGTTTGCCTGAGGACTGAGTAATGCTTTTATACTGCTCATGCTCCATACATTTCTTATACCCACCATTATCAAGGCCGATGATGTCACACATCCTCACCCCAGGGACCAGTCAGCCCTACATACACACACTGTGGCATTCAGTAATTAATACACATATGTCATGCACATACAGATACCTCACGTGTGAGATACATGCCCCTGCATATGTCCTGCCTTCTACATTGCAGTCTGTACAGATGTGTACACTAGTGTACAGGAGAGTGAGCAACAATTGAGATGTATTCCCCACAATACGTGACATATATGGACAGACACGCCACCACACATATGCCAGTACTGGGAATCTCAGACTTGCCTAGCTCATGTTATGTATGTCAGACATACAGCAGTATTGCACACGTTACAAACTGTACTGACACTTCCTGTACCAACAGTGCTGATATATGCACTAGGGAAGTCATATCTATTAACAGGTGTCAAGTGATTTACCTTCGCTGTCACCCTGACCGCTGTTCTAAGTTGTGTGTATGTCCTTCAATTAACTAAACCATTGCTTACCGGTTACACAGGGTATTGTAGGACCGCTTGTGACACAGCTGTGAGCTGTCCACAGCAAACATCCATCTGAAAAGATGCCACTTAGTTATTTCAACACATCTGTCCATACCTGTGGTACATCTTTCTGTACATTTAGCATATCACCATATACAGTTGGCAATGTTGAGGCTGCATTGCAGCTGCATGATGTACTAGGATACACGCCACCTGCATACATCAGCAACTGCACATGCATGTTATCTGAACACACAACACTACGTGTACAGGTGTGTAAGTCCTACAATCCTGACATTTGGTCATGTTTGTAGGCATTGCAATTGGTGGATATGTGTAATGACATACATGATACATGGACTTTTGTATGATATGATGGGTGACCAGTACAGAGGGGATGTTACCTCTGTCAACATTGATATCACACCTTATGTACTGTTAGCATTCAGCAGCCATGGACCTACATTCCATGTGCATGTGTGTAATGGCTGTAGCCACCTGTTTGCACAAAGGACTACAACAGCTATGCTATTTACAGGTATGTTGTGTGTGTGGGATGTACATACCCAGGGCAGCTACATGTATGTCATATCCATACATGAGGGTGTGTACTGGTGTACAGCAACAGACATCTGCTAATGGTGGAAAGTACCGAGGGCACTTGGTATGTGTACAGCTGACCTGGTCATAGACAGTGGTATCATTGCATTGCATAACACATGATGCAACTGTGTAAGTACATGTGTATTGTCTACAGTTGATGTAGAGCTTAGTACAGTATGCAGGTCAAAGGTCACATGGTGGTGTACTCGTCTGTCATACAACATGTATGGTTGCGTGTTTGTGGTCCGAGGGCATGGTGGTGTCTGCAGTTTACATCCTAGAATGCAGCATGTGACACTGTGTCCTGCACATGGCTCATCTGTGATGCCTTTCATGGGGAGACTGATCAGTACATGTGAGTGGCCTTTATGTATGTGGGTACACCACCTGGAGAGGTCCGTACCTGTGTTATGGCCCACATGTCTGGTTCTGAGGTATATGGTGGTAGTGCTAGGTTCTGAGGTATATGGTGGTAGTGCTATTGTGCACTACAGAGACATCAGCCAGGTGTTCCTCACTGCACAGATGTCAGTACTCCCCATTGTTGGATCTACAATGGCTAGCTGTGAATATGGAAGCTACACATCTAGCACTGGTTAGCACAAGAAAACAATGCAGTTGTCCTGTAGGTGTATGGGAGTTAACCTGTGTTTAGGACATTTGCCTTGGAATGGCACTGTGTGGGCGGATGCAACTTGGGTAATATCCACACTCCCTTGTATCAAGGATGCATGTGATATGTGACAAAGGCCTGCCTACTGTCAGCCATGTCATCCCAGAATGACAGCTGATGCTGTGTAAAAGACTGGTGTCAAATATATGTAGAGCAGCGTTCCCACTAATAATGACAACTACTAACATCAGAGCCCATTACAATGTGTTATTTATGTCTACCTGTAATAGCATGGCCACTGTGGCCCTCTGTGTTTAGCATCAGAGTGCATCCCAGTCTGCCCTGTGTATGAGCATGCCCAGTATATCCTTGTGTAGATGGACACATAGTAGTGCATTCGACCAGCCCTGTGCTATTAAGTGTGTGTGAGCATGCCCCCTGTGCTACTAAGTGCATGAGCATACCCAGTATATCCTTGTGTAGATGGAAACATAGTGCATTCCGAACAGCCCTGTGCTACTAAGTGTGTGAGTATGCCCAATGACACCTTGTGTCGGTTATGTGCCTCTGTGTATGGGCATGGCCATTGTAACCCTGTATAGTGGTAGTAGTCGTCCATTCCACAGATGGGCATACTCCAGGTCAGGATGGATTCCTACTTTAAACACACAGTTCACAGGTATGTACATCTTAACTGCCAGCATCCCTGTTGATGTCCACATTCCCAGACGGTTATAATGACAGCCTTGACATGTGTAGTCTATAAGGTGTGATTCGTAAGTATGTAGTATTGTAATAGTAATCTGTAAATAGGCAGGTGTTCCATACCCGACACTGGTGTGTGCGTGTATGTCTGTCCCCATTTGCTGGTGGACTCTAAATTGCTTTCTGACTGCCCACACTCCATACATTTCTTATACCCACTGTTAGCAAGGCCAATGATGTCACCCATCTACAAATACACCTCTGGGAGTTCTGTGTCCCAGTAATCTCTGTAGCGCGTTCTGTAACTGTGTAATGCTGTAGTGTAATAAAGTAGTTATGTCAGTGTTCTAGTCCCACACTTGCCGTGTGTGTGCGTGTGTTTCCCCGTTTGCCTGAGGACTGAGTAATGCTTTTATACTGCTCACTCTCCATACATTTCTTATACCCACTGTTAGCAAGGCTGATGTCACCCATCTACAAATACACCTCTGGGAGTGTTGTGTCCCAGAAATCTCGGTAGTGCATTTTGTAACTGTGTAATGCTGTAGTGTAATAAAGTAGTTAGGTCGGTGTTCTAGTCCCACACTTGCCATGTGTGTGTGTCCCTGTTTGTCTGAGGACTGAGCAATGCTTTTATACTGCTCACACATTTCTTATACCCACCGTTAGCAAGGCCAATAATGTCACCCATCTACATATACACCTCTGGGAGTGCTGTGTCCCAGTAATCTCGGTAGCGCATTCTGTAACTGCGTATTGCTGTAGTGTAATAAAGTAGTTAGGTCGGTGTTCTAGTCCCACACTTGCCGTGTGTGTCCGTTTGCCTGAGGACTGAGTAATGCTTTTATACTGCTCATGCTCCATACATTTCTTATACCCACCGTTATCAAGGCTGATGATGTCACACATCTAAAAATACACCTCTGGGAGTGCTGTGTCTCAGTAATCTCGGTAGCACATTCTGTACCTGCATAATGCTGTAGAGTAATAAAGTAGTTAGGTCGGTGGTCTAGTCCCACACTTGCCGCGTGTGTGTATGTCCCTGTTTGCCTGAGGACTGAGTAATGCTGTTATACTGCTCATGCTCCATACATTTCTTATCCCCACCGTTATCAAGGCCGATGATGTCACCCATCTACAAATACGCCTCTGGGAGTGCTGTGTCCCAGTAATCTTGGTAGCGCATTCTGTAACTGCGTAATGCTGTAGTGTAGTAAAGTAGTTAGGTCAGTGTTCTATTCCCAGACATGCCAAGTGTGTGTGTGTGTGTGTGTGTGTGTGTGTGTGTGTGTGTGTGTGTGTGTGTGTGTGTGTGTGTGTGTGTGTGTCTGCCTGCATGAGACAAGTACAGTGCTTTGTAGTATTCGCTGTAGCGCATGCCCTAAATGCGTGTTGCTGCAGTGTGATACAGTAGGGGTTTGTATATAGGACATGGCAAGTGTGTGTTTGTCTGCCAAAGTCTGTGTAGAGGTACCATTGGACATGTTTGGGAGCGGGTTTTGTAGTTTTTCTATATAGTATCCGTCTTATGACACATTGGCCACCTCATGAGGAGTACAGCTGTCAGTCAGCCATGGCACTGTGTTGGCAAGCCATACCCATGCATCTGGCAAAAGGGCTGGTGAACTAAGTATGCAGCCCTACTAGTACCCGGTATATGTCCCGCACCCATGTGCCATGCACATACAATCTTGCCTAGGATATCCCACTATGTTGCTAGTAATATGCACATTGAGGACAGATAGTAGCCATGGTATGATCACAGTGGCCTGCAGAGGACATCGCACCTTGTACAGTGGTACAATAGGCACATATATGTGGACATTGTGCCTTCACTATGTTCCACACTGAATGGCTGCAACATATGTGGTGCCATCATATGTGATCCACTAAGGCCAGACAATGTTGCATACATGTACTCTGTATGGACCCATGCCACTGACACCACTGAATACCTGTCCATTCTATCCATGCAGGTGCAGGGCCGACCTGCTCACTATAAGCAGGTTTCGCCATACCATTCCAGTATGGGCATATTGGGTTATAACAGGCTGTGTACACTACATGTGTCTGCCAAACCAGGTACACCTGTACATGTCACTATACAGTATTTTGGTACATGCACATCCCACACAATGTCCATGTGAAGGACTATCAAACACAGACATGGTATGCATTGCAAATCTATGGCCCTACACATTGGTAACCAGGATGTCAGGCCAGATAATGCAGTACCGATCTGTGTGGGACACTGCAGACACTACACCCCTGCACTGCACACCATTGATGGGTGATGCAATGGCAAGGATTACCCCTCACCCAGCCTTGTACAGCCATCTTGCACAGCCAAGCACTACACACCCATGGAGCAATGCATACCTGCATGACAGTACTGGCACCCTGTGTCTGCATGTGGGTTGTGATGCTCCCAACAACAGTCACTCCTAGTATAAACCTCATTGGCATACCAACAGTTGTCAAGCACTTTTACATGGCCTAGCCCATAGAACCTCCAGATATCTCCTGGTGTGCATGTGGTCCTGTGCATTACTGTGGTGTGGCAAACTAAGTAGTTACATTGTGTATTTGCCGTTCTGGCAAAGGTGTCAATGCATGTCCATTACAGTGTGGTTGTGGTGACAATGGCATCCATTCACATGGACTGACATGTGTGTCACACAATGTATGTCTACTATATCTGTTGCAGATGGCACTCACTCACCTAAGCACATGTTCTTACAGCACTGCAACATGCCTCCTCTGTGGCACATATAGTAACATCATGCACATGTAATAGTAATGAGTAGTCAGGGGTTTGCCCCTGTACTATTCAGCGTGTGGCAGAATATGGTTAAGTCTCCAAGCCCTTCCCTGGTGTACATTGCCTGTCCCGCACACACACTGTCTGGTGGATGTGAAGGTGTACACCTGCAGAGCAGCAGCATGTGTATTGTAGCAGATGGAAATGATCAGGTGATGGCCTCTGCACCTATTGCAATCCTCCTCTAGCTGATTGCATGTGGTACAGTTGTGATGGTGTTCCCATAGCCATCCGCATGATAAACACAGTACACTATCTAGGGAAACATGTTATTATCAGGCCATAACAGTGACTGTGAGTGGTACCTGGATGTGGTGTTCTGACACGGCATCGCAGATGATATCTGGATGTACCTCAATCATTTTCAACAGTGGGAAAAAGCCTAATGACAGGAGGGTGATGTGCCACACAACTACAGCATGTAAGTGTAGCTGTGCTGCATTGAGACTACTGCCTGTTTAACATGTGTGTGGTAATGGCTATTCTGCATGTTAAAATACAGACATGACAGTACTCTGTTCATGTGGGAACCCCATCTGTAGGGCCATCTGTGAACAGGTCAGTGTGTGCAGCCATTTGTTTCCTGTGTTACACACTGAACACACTTCTGTGCACAGCAGAAGCATGGTGTGGGGATTGCAGACAGTACATGATGATAGGGATGTGTTACTGCCATTGCATCCCTGACTGGACATGTGTCACGAGACAGTGGTATTCCCAGTGACAAGCCAATGATGGGCAACTGTTCATAGCTACAGTCACATGTCTACTACACATTGTACAGTTGCCATGTGGTATATATTTATTTTATTTATTTATTTAGTCTAGCTGGATACATATCCATTTTCAGTAGAGGCCTGGGGAGAAAAGCTCCAAGTAAAAACTTATACAATTAATCTAAAGGATGTGACAAATACTATAAAAACAGGAAGTGTTACAACATTTTTTTTTGTTTTTTTTTTTTGCATATGCATGTGTTGTGCTCCCTCTGCAAATGTATACCATCTGTTGTGTTGGGTTGCTGGTGATATCTATGCATACTGTCGTACGTAATCCTGTATATTGTTGTCTATCACTAAGCCATATGTTGGTTTAAAATGCAACACCATAGGCTGAATGGGTTGGTAGGTCCCGGCAGATCCTCCTGTCCCACTTCAGCTGACCATGGCACCAGGCACTCGCACATCTGGGGCCCAGCCATTAACATTAACCTCTGTTGGCTCTGCACCACTTTCTGGTGGTACCACCACTGAGGATGGAGCATGACCCCCTAGGGAACGGGACCAGACAGGTACATATCTGCCATCGTGTGGTCCCAGACATGTTGCGTAGGTGCCTCCTAAGGGGTTACGAAGCCAGATACACCAGTTCAAGGACAGAGTGTCACATTTACAGGGTGATGCTGCCCCTCCAGGACAGCCCCGACACTGCCTCCTTTGCAGCTGTGTAGGTGCAGTGGCAGTTGCCCATGGCTGTTGACCTCCATCCCACTGTTCCCATAGGCTTTTGAATACCGAAGACCCATCCCCATCCATGGTGTATCCCCCCCACGTGTCATATACCAACCCTGTATGCTGTCATTTCTGTGCTCCTACCTATCCTCCACAGCCATACCTACACTCCTTCCCCAACATCTGACCATCACCTATGGACACAAAGCCATTCAGCTCCTAGGACACCATCTGTCCTATACATAGCTGTCCATTACACACACGTGCCCACTGGACACATGAAACCCTTGTAATATGCATCATAACATACTACTGTTATCCTCACCACTGTTCCTCAGGTGCACGGTCCTGGTATGCATATCACTCCTACATGGTCCAGGTACACGTGAGGAGGGTGACCCCATTGTGCACAAAAAACTACCGATCCCTCTATGGTTACCCCATTTACCTTTATCATGATGATGATGTTGCACACAGCACATTGCAGGAGTACTGTTCACACATAATGATTGGACAGGTACATTTGTGTTAATGTACATTACATGCACAGAGTAATGTATACAGCCAATGTACAACTATTGTCTGTCTGAGGGAGTCTTGTGATCACATAGAGCAACACCACTACAAAATACAGGCATCGCTGGTGTTTCCTGTTTCATTCGTTTGTAATGCTTTGTTGCCGCATGTTACGTCCCTGATACATCTCTATATATGTATGTACCTATATGCTGGACATAAACACTCACATGTACATCTACATGATGGGATACATTCCTATACTGTTGAATGACTGCACTCCATGATATCCTCTGGTTACAGCCTCTTACTTTCGATTAGCCTCTACATTGCTTAACCAATACAATACTCGCATACTGGTAGCCAAACACGCTTACACCCGGTCAATCCTGCACTTGCTAATGCACTGGCTTTGGTGCTTGCATCTGTCACTCACACCCCTGGGTGTGAGCAAGGACCACAATATTACCTTGTGATGCTTATTACATTGTACTACATGACTCCAGTATCGGGATTGGCCACCCATTAGGCGACGGCATCACGTTCGACTGTACGGAATCAACGGCCTGTCCAGTGACACAGTCATATTTGTGTGTACCTTATACAATGTGCTCCCACCTTGTGATGCCTATTACATCGGAATACATGAATACAGTATCAGAAATGGCTGCCTATTAGGCGACGGTATGTCGTTTGACTGTATGGAATCAGCGGCCTGTCCGGAGAATCATTCATATTCATGTGTTCCTCTTAGGCATACCTTGTGATGCCTATCACATTGGACTACATGGCCACAGTCATAGCCGGCCTTAGGCATAGGCCAACTAAGTGGCCGTCTAGGGCACTGCTTTAGTGGGTGCATTTTACCAGTATTTATTTGGTGTAGGTAGACTAGGATGGGGGCACTGGGTGGTGTAGTGGGGGGTGCCATTGTGCCCTCTGCCTAAGGCACCAGTTGACCTAAGGCCACTCCTTACTACATATCGGGAATGGCTGCCCATTAGGCAACCGCATGGCGTTCGACTGTATGGAATCAGCGGCCTGTCCGGTGAATCATTCATAATTGTGTGTTCCTCTTACAATCTGCTCCCAGCTTGTAATGCCAATCACATCGGACTACATGACTACAGTATTGGGAATGGCCACCCATTAGGCGATGGCATCGTGTTTGACTGTACGGAATCAGCGGCCTGTTCAGTGACACAATCATATTTGTGTGTTCTTCATACAATGTGCTCCCACCTTGTGATGCTTATTACATCGGAATACATGAATACAGTATCATAAACGGCTGCCTATTAGGTGACAGCATGGCATTCGACTGTACGGAATCAGCAGCCTGTCCTGAGAATCATTCATATTCGTGTGTTCCTCTTAGGCATACCTTGTGATGCCTATCACATCGGACTACATGACTACATTCATAGCTGGCCTTAGGCATAGACCAACTAAGCGGCCGGCTAGGGCAACGCTTTAGTGGGTGCACGTTACCAGTATTTATTTGGTGTAGGTAGACCACGATGGGGGCACTGGGTGGTGTGGTGGGGGGTGGCGTTGTGCCCTCTGCCTAGGGCACCAGTTGACCTAAGGCCACTCCTGACTACAGTATCGGGAATGGCTGCCCATTAGGCAATTGCATGGCGTTCGACTGTACGGAATCAGCGGCCTGTCCAGTGAATTAATCATATTTGTTTGTTCCGCATACACTCTGCTCCCATCTGGCTGATACATGGGAACCACGACCCTGCATTACAAATTAGTAGTTGGGTTGTGGTAGCCACATCCGTCTGACGGGTCATGCTACCCCATACCTGTTATAGGTTTTCCACCTTCTTAATTGACAAAGGTAGGACTTTAGGGTTACCACCTGTCCCACTTTGCGAGGTACAGCGTGAAAATAATCAAGACATAGCACATGTCTAGATTACAGGACATTATTATATTCTATGTTTCATTAATAATTGCATACAACAGTTATTTTATATATGACACTTCTATATGTTATGTGAAGTAGCATAAGCAATTTAAATGCAACTAGATTAAGCTTTTATTTGTGCAAATAAGTGTAATCCTGTACTATGCATGGCTGTAGGTATGTTTAGTCCTGGAATGTCTGACATTTCTACAGAACATGTCCCACACTGGCCATTTGGAAAGGTGGCAACCCAATAGGATCTGTATGTAGAGACGTCAGACTTTGCAGGGCAACACAGCCGCAGCCAGTAGAAAGGGGTGTACTTCACTGTTTCACCTAAATAAAAGGTTACTCTTGTAGCATTATAGTTGCTTATACAGTTACCTATAACATTTAGGTGTTTCAGAGGAACATAATTTTTTTTTATGCTACTACTACAGACAGTATAGGTAGTCTTTGCCCTAAATCACAGGACATTTGCCTTAATTACAGTTATTATGCAGGGCACAACTGCCCACAGGAGAGTGTCCCTCACAAAGGTGGACAGGTGGTAACCCCAAACCAATTATTCTATCAACTTTCTAAGGTAGTCGGCAGAACATGCGCTTTCTCTCACTATCGATCTCTCATACGAATGGGGAAGAATAAACAACACTGAATCAGGGACACTGCATAACGACCTCAGGGACACATTTAGAAGGTTGGTGCTATTAACCTGACACATTGACAGACACAGAGCACATATGTATTCATACACATTGTCTGAGGTGCATGCAGTATATGACTCTTAAATGTTGTCATTATTCATTATGTGTATTCCGCCACCTTTCCTCCTAATATCACTAGTTCTAGGATGGTTTAGTTGAGACTGTGTTATGATTCTGATTCGCAATCACAGACGTCCCTGGTAATCAAGGACAGTTCAATTAAATGGTCCCTATGTATTCCCCCAATGGTTTACGGACTGTCCAGTAGATGTGCTCTTACAGTTTGGGAGGTATGGGCGTCTGCTATACCCACATCGGAATATTACTTACACCCATGGGGCAGTCTTAATACATGTCTGCCCACCAACACCTGCACGCCTAGCCCCATAATCGCATACCCATAGTTCCCCCACCTGCCACTACTCTACAGCACTCATCCTTACTGTGGGCACAGGTGGACACAGGTGGGATATGAACACACACCTACACACTGCACACTCACCCTGTGTCGGGACACATGTCATACATTGTGTCAACCCATGTGTTATCAGGCTTGTACAACCTACTGTTCCGTGTACAGCTACATCCTGGTCATAATGGTGTTCCCCCCATTAGTTGAAGGTACCAAATTTTTGGTGTCCCGCAAGGGACGTCGCTGTCCATGTTTAAAGTGTAGACCTTGTAGATATCTTCCACTGGCAGTTTCCTGCCGGTAGTCTGGGAAGCAGTGTTGTATTTACCTTTATTGCGTGTCTGTATGTCTCACCGGCCTAGCTGGTGGGGGTGATAAGTAGACGTTTGTTGAGTGGACCTCCCACCAACATATGCCCGATCTAAACATTTTACCCGTAACTGCTGTAACATAACCTAGGTATATACATGTGTATATTTACTGTAACATATATATATATATATATATATATATATATATATATATATATATATATTTTTTTTTTTTTACATTAATATATACAAACATATCTGCATATGTATTCATACATGTATATTCATATCTTTCTGTCATATATATGTGTGTATGTAGATGTATATATATATATATATATATATATATATATATATATATATATATATATATATATGGATCTACCTGACTACATCGACAGTGCATAACACCGACAACGAGTCAAAAGATCGACACGTCAGAAGACCGACGGAGGAAAACACAGACGCTGAGAACACTGAGATGGGGAAAGGATGTGTAAGTATGCGGTAGTGACGGCCATTAGGGTGCGAGTAAGGTAAGTGTGCGATGTTGACGGTCTGTAGGGATAGGGGTGGGATAAGTGAGTTAGGGTTAGGGCGTGGGTTAGGTAAGGGTGCGAGTAAGGTAAGTGTGCGATGTTGACGGTCTGTAGGGATAGGGGTGGGATAAGTGAGTTAGGGTTAGGGCGCGGGTTAGGTGAGTGTGCGATAGTGACGGACCTTAGGGTTAGGGTTGTAGATAGTTGTGTATGTAAGGGTTAGTGTTGGTTTGTAAGGATTTTGGTGTGCTTGTGTTGTGTGTGTGGGTTTTGGACAGGGGATTTGTTTTGTTTGTTGTTATGATGTGTCGAGTGTATGAGGTGTCGTGTTTGTGAACTGTCGATTATATGGTGTCGGTGAAGTGGTTGTCGGTGTTATGAAATGTCGATGTAGTCAGGTAGATCCATATATATATATATATGTGTATATGTACATCAGTGTGTCAATGCATTCCCTGCTCATACGCACTTACACATGCGTAATGGTGTTAATAAGCTTCACCAGCATACTAGTGCCTTATTCATTATAACAACGACACAATCCAGTTATCTTGTAATTGGTATGTAGCACTTTATACAGCAGACAGATGTCGCTATATGTTCATGTATGGATTACCGATGGTAATTGGAATGCGATAGTGTGATTCAATCCGTCCCTCTTCTGCACAGCCTATTATTCCATGTACTGTCGATGTTTGTATGGGCACATTCCTATTATTTATGCCAACAAATGGAATGCATGTGTTACAGAATTTGTACTTCAACATATATTGTTGTCTACATGTGAGTATGCATATATATCTATCACAACCTAGCTGACCTTCACGGGGCAGTCCATTAGAACCGGCCCATCCAACCCTGGCATGCCTGGATCCATAATTGCATACCCATAGTTACTCCACCTGCCACTACTCTACAGCACTCATCCTTACTGTGGACGCAGGTGGATACAGGTGGGATATGAACACACCCCTACTCACTGCCCACTCTTCCCATGTCGATAAACACATGTCGTACATTGTGTCAACCCATGTGTTATCAGGCTTGCATAACCTACTGATCCATGTACAGCTACATCCTGGTCGTAACTGTGTTGCCCCATTGGTTGGAAGTACCAAATTTTTGGTGTCCCGCAAGGGATGTCGCTGTCCATGTTTAAAGTGTAGACCTTGTAGATCTCTCCCACTGGTAGTTTCCTGCTGGTGGTCTGGGAACCAGTGTTGTATTTACCTTTATTGCATGTCTGTATGTCTCACCGGCCTAACTGGGGGGGCGGTAAGTAGACATTTGTTGAGTGGACCTCCCACCAACATATGCCCAGTCTAAACATGTTACCCGTAACTGCTGTAACATAACCTAGGTATATACATGTGTATTTCACTGTAACATATATCTATACATATATATATATATATATATATATATATATATATATATATATATATATATATATAGATAGACAGATATCTATTTACATTAATATATACAGACATATCTGCATATGTATTCATACATGTATATTCATATCTTGCTGTTTTATATATATATATATATATATATATATATATATATATATATATATATATATATATATATATATATATATATATATATATATATATATATATATATATATATATATATATATATATATATGTACATCAGTGTGTCAATACATTCCCCGCTCATACACACTTACACATGCGTAATGGTGTTTATAAGCTTCACCAGCATACTAGTGCCTTATTCATTATAACACCGACACACTCCAGTTATCTTGTAATCGGTATGTAGCACGTTATACAGCAGACAGATGTCGCTATAAGTGCATGTACGGATTACCAATGGTAAATGGAATGTGATAGTGTGATTCGGCCCGTCCCTCTTCTGCACAGCCTATTATTCCATGTACTGTCGATGTTTGTATGGGCACATTCCTATTATTTATGTCAACAAATGGAATGCATGTGTTACAGAATTTGTACTTCAACATATATTGTTGCCTGCAGGTGAGTATGCATATATACCTATTATGACATAGCTGACCTCCACAGGGCGGTCCATTAGAACCGGCCCATTCAACACTGGCATGCCTGGATCCATAATTGCATACACATATTTCCTCCAACCCACCCATATTAAATTTATAACATCCATTATCCACTTGTTATCGCAGCCATGTCACACCTTTACACATTTCCCTCTCCAGAGCTTTTGGGGCCCTACACACATTCTGTCCCACCTTGTGTATTCACAGGGTCTCCTGCCATATATATTTGCACATACGTACCTTTCCTGGGGTTATGGAATACAGCCATTTGCGCTTCCAAATTTTTGGAGGTCCCAGCATGGTACTACATTCTGTATGTGTGTAAAGTAGACCTAGCATTTCAACGATGTTACTCCCACTGTTAATACCCTGCCTGTGGTGTGAGTAGCGGTGCTCTGTTCACTCCTGGGCAGCTTTTTATGACATACGCTGATAGCACTTTATAATACCAACATCGCTCTTGATTCCCTTCACATCCCTTGTATATGCTTTACTGTTACAACGTCCATTGTTTATATATATATATATATATATATATATATATATATATATATATATATATACACATTTATATATATATATATATATATATATATATATATATATATATATATATATATTTCTCATGTATGTAGATATATATCTATACACACATATATGTGTATGTGTGTATATATATATATATATATATATATATATATATATATATATATATGTATATGTGTGTGTGTATTTATATTACATCTGTAAATACAAACATACATTTCCTATGCTGAGAGCTGCTTACACCCAGGCAGGCGCACTCGCCTATGCTTACTATGTGTTACATATGTTTACTGTCGCTTAATTATGCTTATCTGTGCCTTATACATTATGACAATGCCAATTTGATTGAAAGGATCTGGTTAATAGTCCCATGTGATACACACATTCACCTTTACATGTTTAAATGTTGGCGTTACAGCAGAGCAACATTCATTCCACAAGGAAAATCATATGTGCTATTGTCGACCTTGAACCATGAATGCCTTTTCGTTAGGCGGATGCTCTAACCACTACACTATTGGTGTTCTGCCTCATTTATATGTATACCCACGGTGCATAGTTACCCGAAAACATGCCTCATCACTTCACTTACACAGCAGGCATCCATTTGCCTGTTGGGAAAAACGCACTACTACACATGCGCCATTCCCTATTCCCTACTGCTGCATGTTGACTAACTTCCTAGGATATTCAGACCTCTACAGCCTATAGTCCTGGCACATACGTGTGTTCGATTGTCAGGGTGTTCATATGGTCTTAAGGGTTTAGGCTTGCCTGACTGGGGACCAGGACTGCCCTGTACCTAGTTGAAAGTCAGACTTAGCAAGGGGAGATTGTTCGTTACACTTTTAGCATCCTACCTGTGGTTGGGGATGCAGGGGTGTGCTCACCTATGGCAGTCCTGATATATAACAGCCTATTACGGGGATTTCCTATATTGTGACCATGTTCATTCTTCATATCTACATATATATATATATATATATATATATATATATATATATATATATATATATATATATGTGTGTGTGTGTGTGTGTGTGTGTGTGTGTGTGTGTGTGTGTGTGTGTGTGTGTGTGTGTGTGTGTGTGTGTGTGTGTGTGTGTGTGTGTGTGTGTGTGTGTCTGTGTGTGTGTGTGTGTGTGTGTGTGTATATATATATATATATATATATATATATATGTGTGTGTGGATCTACCTGAGTAGATCGAAATGTCATAACACCGACAAAGTGCCAGAAGATCGATAAGGCAGAAGACCGACGGAGGAAGACACCGACGCTGAGAACACTGAGATGGGGAAAGGATGTGTAAGTATGCGGTAGTGACGGCCGCGTTAGGGTGCGAGTAAGGTAAGTGTGCGATGTTGGCGGTCTGTAGAGATAGGGGTGGGATAAGTGAGTTAGGGTTAGGGCGCGGGTTAGGTAAGGGTGCAGTAGTGATATTTTTTGGGTTAGGGGTGGGTTAAGTGAGTTAGGGTTAGGGCGCGGGTTAGGTGAGTGTGCGATAGTGACGGACCTTAGGGTTAGGGTTTCAGTTAGGGTTGTAGATAGTTGTGTATGTAAGGGTTAGTGTTGGTTTGTAAGGATTTTGGTGTGCTTGTGTTGTGTGTGTGGGTTTTGGATAGGGGATTTGTTTTGTTTGTTGTTATGATGTGTTGAGTGTATGTGGTGTCGTGTTTGTGAACTATCGATTATGTGGCGTCGGTGAAGTGCTTGTCGGTGTTATGAAGTTTCGATCTAGTCAGGTAGATCCATATATATATATATATATATATATATATATATATATATATATATATATATGTGTGTGTGTGTGTGTCTATATCGGTCTGTACATACACATGCATATACACCTACATGCTCATTTACATTTCCCATACCGTTGAATCACTGCCACCTACGTCGTGCATACACGCTTTCATACCCGCTTACGTCTCGGGTTGCCACCTTTTCATATGGCCAAAGTGGGCTATTTTCGGGACACATATCAGACTTTACAAGCCGACACATACCCACAGTCAGTACAAAGTTTAGAACTTTACTTATTTTCCTAAATGAACGCTTATTCTTGTAGTGGTTTGTTTGCTTCATCTGTTTCTTGTAACTTTTGAGTATTTTACATAAATAACTGTTTTATGCAACTGTTACATGAAATATGGGACATATTCCCTACAATCACATGACATTTGCCATTGCATTATATTTGGTCTGGACACAACTACCCAAAAAGGGACTGTCCCTCACAAGGTAGGGCAGGTGGTAAACCTACTTACATCTGCTTTACAGCGCCTTAAGCACCCTATATCTGACTGCCACTATGCGAATGTGTAATGTATATATTCCCGATAATGCATGTGGGGAGACGTGCATCACCGTCAGGTGTTTAATCCCTCGCAAGGTGGGGCAGGCGGTAACCCTACTTACATCTGCTTTAAAGTACCTTAAGCACTCTATATCCAACTGCCACTATGCAAATGTGTAAGGTATATATTCCCGATAATGCACGTGGGGAGACATGCATCATGGTCGAGTGTTTAATCCCGGGTCATAGATTCTGCAGGACAGGCTGGAAGCTGAGCAGTCTTGTGGACAACTACTGCTCATACAACTTGTGTCCAGATGTATACAGGACTGAACATCGTGTTGTGACACCAAGTCTAATGTTTAGAACAGATACATATCCCATGAGTGATATCCAAAAATTGTGGGGACCGATGACCATCTTTGCTTTACAGCTGTAAGGCAGGGTTATACATGCAAGGGATACATAGTTTGCAATCCTGATAATGCCTAGGGTGAGACTGCCTTCTAGATATGGGTAGGATATGGATAGGCCGTGCCTATCTAGCAGCCCGAGTATGGCTGGTTTTGGTGGAAATTCAGGAAGGGGCGGGGAGGGTGGTGTGCTGTGAAGGGGATGATGGGTATTCAATTATGTATCCAGGTGTGTTGGGGTTGTATGGCTCAGTTCAGGCCAGACCATTATGTGGGTATGTGCCGGTAATGTTTCTGTACATGTGTATTGCACATTTTAATGTTCACATGTTTGTGGGATTGTATTGTGGATGTGTATATTTGTTCTTTGGTTATCTTCTGGATTCACCCACCGCTCCCTCATAGACCTCCAGTTCACCTATTGTGCATCCAACCCAGTCTCCCCTTGGCGAATTATTACATTACTCATCACCCCCCACCCCCATATTCCACAAACAACATTCATCCCTTCTCTAGTTGATGGCCCATGGCGCAGTCAACAGAACACATTGCGTACACTACATATCTCTGGAACCAATATGGTTGTGAGGTCTACACTAACATTTCAGATCATCCATATGCTGTACTTCATGCACATAGGTACTCGCAAATACTTATCTTTCATGACATGGTAGGTAGACCCGGGTAATACCCGTTCATCTAAGGGCCATCCTGGCAAGGACGACTTGGACTGCAAATGGGCAGATATTGGGCGAATGCTCTGACCATTGGTAGGGTTGCCACCTTTTCATATGACCTGGATGGGACACATCTGAGTTTACAGGCCAACACATACCCACGGTCATTACGAAGGATAGTACATATAAGCTTTTATTGTTGTAGCGGTGTAGTTGCTTATTCTGTTTTGTTTACTTGCTTATTGTTTCTTGTAACATATAGGTATTTTATATACGGACATACGTACTGTGTGGGACTATTACATAACATATGGGACATAATTATGTCTTACTATCGCAGGACATTTCACATTTATTATGATTTTGGTATGGACACACCTGCCTAGAGCGGGAATATCCCTCACAATGTGGGACAGGTGGTAACGAAAACCATTGGGAGAGGCTTGGCAATTGGTGGCGCTAACAGGATGCATTTCACTTCCACTTGGTATAACTAGCTACACTACAATGGAATACAGGCAGAGGGTTTTAAATATCTTTATTCGAGGGTTGGGGACTCAATATTCAGCTACGTGCCATTGAGTTTACTTATTATTGTGGTGTTCGCAATGATGTCTTTTATGCTTTGCATACATTTCAGTATCCACGGACACTGACAGGAGTAATTACTATTAGAGGCAGGCTGTACTAGTCAGAATTTTTGGTTGCACTTATGCAGCCGACATGTTCATGCCTCCGTGCAGTGCTTGGACATGCCCCCTGCACTCGTACACGTTTCCTATGCACGAGGTCATTACGGCAGTGTGCCTTCATTAATATGCATGTGGTGCTGCTGCACCATCTATACGCCACACGGTCTGCGCAAGGCTAATGCCATCCTTGTACCGAGCTATATAAATCCCAGGGTTACTTTTTCAACTATTACAGCTACCATGGTTTATTGTAACGAGATGTGAGGTTCAAATTGTCAGTAAAATACAGAGGCTTGGGATCCACCAGTCACTGTTCTCTGTTGCACGATGCTCTTTTCTTTTGTCAGTCTTCCATAAAGTTGTCACACCCACCTCAAAAGTGTATTTTTTTACAACTTCTGCATAAACATTTATGTGGCATCAAAAGCTAATAAACATGCCAAGTAACTGTGAGTTTGGTAGGCAAGGACTTAAACAGCATATAATTAGTTACTGCAGAGATGTATTGTGAGAAATTCTGCTTGAATATGACATTTGTTCTCTCTGTTAACCATGGTCATATTCATTCACACACAAAATGCTGATGATATTTCTCCATATGTGTGATTCCTGACAAAAGTTGCATAACTTGTTCTCTAGCTTCATTAGCTAGTGCACTACTCATGGGAATATGAGTTAGGTAGACAAGATTCAAACCAATGTTGATCTCACGTGTGGAATACTGACAACTGTCATTATCATATGGTAATAATGCCATGTAAGCATACAACTGTGGTAGCATGCTATGTCCATCTGACAGAATCAATTCCTCACTGTCCCCATGCACTGACTCATACATCAGTTGTTGGCCTTCACTCACCACCTGTGCTATGCATGTTTTCCCTTACCTTCTGTGGCATTATTCTAAATGCACATCTATTGTATGTTCACACCTTTTTGAACACCTTCTGTTGTGGTGTTTCATAGTCATGCCCATGAATTTCCATTATCAATGTCAAAAGTAATGAGTTAGAAAACAGATATCTTTGTCTGATATCAGGTAGTCTGTTCCCCTGAAATTTATTTAGCAGACACTTCTCTTGAGTACTCTTCAAGAATGCTTTGCTAATAACCTATCCTTGTGAATGTATCTTTGCAAACAGTCAGGAGTTCATACCAGCTTTTTGCATTATGTTTGCCTGAGATCAGGTTAACTGTTCCCCTGAAATGTATTTGGCAGCCCCCTGTCCTGAGTACTGTGCATTGATAATATCCTATATTACTGAATATATTACTCAGCAGAATCATTGCTTCAAACACAAATATGTGCATTTTGTTTGCCTGACAGCAACTGTTCTGTACCCTAACAATGTGTTATTCCACTCACCTCTGCTCTCAGTGCTTATGTAGCATGCCCTGTTACTCCAGTGGTTTGAAACTTGTCAGTGACATTGACAGGGGTTCAATGTCAAATCTGCAAGGATGTGTGTTGTGTTCTGGGGACTTGCATCATAACTGCCTCACTGACTATCCTTCTAAAGGTGTATGTATGGTAAATTTGTCATGTGATAGTTCTTTGCTTGCTTCCCTTGAGGTCTGCTAATTTCTCTGTTTTATTATAATTAGTCTGCATATTTCACGGATTGTGGTCTTATAGCCCCTTGCACTATGATGTCTCTGGTGTTTAACATTAACATTTGCAACTTGTTTATACTGAGATGTGGGCTGCAGTGCTGCTCTCACCCTCTTCGGGACATACAGTCTTCCATTTCTAACTCATCTTTATGTTATGTTATGGCTGAATGATGCAAACTCCATTCCTGTTAGGTACATAGGTGCTGCATCACAATACTGGTTTATTGCTATATCCCATAACTTCCATGTACACAATTCTGACCAAATATGAGTTTCATAGCTTGTCCACTTTATAGGTTCATAGGTAGGTGCTAAGCTATCTGCCTGAAGACATTTATAAGCCTAGCCAGAATGTGTTGGCTTTCGGCACCCCCTTAGATTAGTTCCCTGTGCCTCTGTCCAGCAGAGCCATTGACGTGATCCCCAGGGTAAACTTTCCGTTTCCCATCCACTCGTTAAAGCTTCTCTTGAAGAGTGTTAGCTAGGAGCTCTGCCTAATGTAGATTGGAATCTTGTCCCAGAGCATGGAAAGTCTCTGGGACAAGAATCTATCCCACCAGCACATCCTATTTATTGTTGTGGTGAGGTTTAGATCCCTAGAGCGTGTGTCTCGAGGGGATATGGTTTTCTTTAGGTGGAGCATGTCCATCAATTCTGGGTTAGACATGGCCTTGTATGCCAGGCAGAGATCACCTCTGAGCAGGCGATATGCAACCGAGTACAGCTGGAGTTTCTTCAGTCGAGCTGCATACGGCATCTGTTTGAGGCCAGTGATCCACTTGGTGAGGTACTTCTGTGGTCTTTCCAGCTGTTGCAGGTATCTTGAAAGGTACATCCCAAATGGGGTGTTGTACTCTATGATGGATCTGATGAGTAATGCGTAGAGGGGCACAATGACCTCTTTTGATCTGAATGCAAACCCTTTTGTGATTAGGTGAGCCACATAGAAGGATGTTCTAACCACTTTGGCAATGTGATTATCAAAGGAGAGATTACTATCTACTTGGATCCCCAGATCCTTTATTACATCTTCCGTATTTAGGGGGCTACCATCTATGTGGTAGTTTGTGGGTACTTTGCTTTTTCCAAAGGAGATGACTATGCACTTTTTGGCATTTAGCTTGAGGCCATGGTTTTGACACCAGGTATCTGTCTCAGTGAGACCCTTTTGGAGGATATCTGTGTCAGCCAGAGAGTCAATTATAGCCCCTAGTTTCTAGTCTTCTGCGAACTTGGTCAGCCATAGTCCTCCTGTGCTTGCCTGTACTGCTGAGACGTATATGCTGAACAGGAGGGGTCCTAGGACTGAGCCCTGGGGAATGCCACTTGTAACTGGTTTAGAGTCAGACCTAGCTCCTGCAACTCTTACCATGTGGGTTCTGTTTGTGAGCCAGTTGGCAACCCATCTCGTGATGTAGGGGTTTATGTTCAGGCTGTGAGCTTGTCTATAATACCATAATGGGGAATGAAGTCGAAGGCCTTTGCAAGGTCTAGTTAGGCTGTGTGGACTACCTTTCCCTCATCTATAGCCTTGGAAACTGTCTCAAAGAAGTCCACCAGGTTTAGGAGGCATGATATGCCCTTAACAAAGCCGAACTGGGTAGGGTGCAGTGCTTGGAGGTTCCCAATGTCTCTGTTAATGAGATCCATGATGATGTGCTCCATAGCCTTGTAGACCAAGCTAGTAAGGCTTACAGGGCGATAGTTCCCAGGGTTTGTTGTGGCTCCACCTTTGTGGAGCAGAATAACCGTTGCTGTGTGCCACTCTATGGGCACGTAGCCTGTGGAGAGGCTGAGTTTGAACAGTATGTTTAGGTGAGGGGTTAGTTCATCTTTGAGCTCATGTAGGACACAGCCTGGGACACCGTCCAGTCCCATTGATGCTGTGTTTGTGGCTTTGGAGAGGGCTGTTTTGGCCTGAGTGTCTGTGATTTCAGGGGCACTACATTCCTCTGTTATGGTTATGGGCCCTTTTGGGAGTGAGAGGGGGGTGAAGTTTGCACTGAACCTGTCTGCCAGAATGTTGGCGATATTGGTCGGTTCAGTGTATTTTGTGCCATTCTGCACTAACTCCAAGCAGATCTGAGACTTGCCACTTAGATTCTTGACATAGTTAAAGAATGCCTTGTGGTTATCTTTGGAATCCTTGGCAATTTTTCTTTCGAAGCTAGCCTTGGATGATTTTATGAGGGATCATAGTTTCTTGCTGATACTTATCAGGGATGTCTTCCCTTCTCGGGATTTTACTCTTTTCTGTACTAGCTTCTTCCTTCTGTTGTATAGCTTGTATATGGCAGGGGTCCACCAGACTGGTTTCCTTTTCTTGGAGGAGTGAGTCTTGGTTTTGCTTGGGATAGCACGATCCGTGCATTCTTGTAGTTGCCCATAGAGTGCATTAGTAAAGGATTTTGCAGCTTGGGCAGCATTATCCTTTAGCATGGGGGCTTGGAAACTTTCCACCTCGGTCTTAAGTAACGTGAAGTTTGCTTTTGAAAAGTTTTTCTTGGTGGTTTCTTTGACCAGGGGTGGTGGTGGAATGTAGATATTCAGAGTGATTAGTTTATGGTCAGACCTAACCAGCGAGTGGTTGACCTCTGGTGTGGAACACTGGCCGCTCATGTTGGTGATGACCAGGTCCAATATGTTGTCACCTCTGATGGGGGTGTTGACCAGTTGATCCAGGGTGTTTGACTTTATAAATTCTAGGAAATGTTTGGCAAGGGAGTTAGTACTTGAGCAGTTCTCCCAGTTAATGTTTGGGAAATTGAAATCAGCCAATATCAGGGTTTTTGGGAGGACTTTTATGTTTCTCAGTGTTTCCAGAAATATGAAATGGGGGTCCTGGGACATGGTGGGTGATCTGTAGCAAGCTATAATTTGAATTGCAGTTTTGCCCATTGTTAGTTGTACATGGATGATCTCTGAAGCATCGTGCTGTGCCACTAACCTGGTGTTGGTATCCTTGATGAATATGGATACGCCCCCACCTTTTGTATTTCGGTCCGGGTTTTGTTGCCGAAATGTATGGTATGAGTTGTAGCCTCGTAGTGCTGGGGTGCTCTCCTGAGCCTTAAACCAGGTTTCTTTTACTGCACATATATCCATTTTCTCCATACTGAGGAGTGCCTCGAGTGAGTGCATTTTGAGGTTTAGACTTCTAGCATTGAGCATCATTTCCCTCAGTTTTTTGTTACTTGTGCTATTTACGGCAGTGGGTTTGTCTTTTAAGCCTTGCCTAAAAAAGGCACTATGGGGGTAGCAAGAGCCTTGGCCAGTATTCGAAAGGCTAAGGGTGACAGGTGCAAGCTGCCTCTAGCAAAGCAGCGTGGCTTGTCGAGCATGTCATCCCAGGCTGACAGACACTGGATTCCCTTTGAATGACACCAGAAGCTTAGCCAATTGTTGAAATTGATATTTTTTTTCTTTATACCGTGGTATCATTCTTGGTGAGGGCAGGATGCTACTCAGGGTCAGGGTCATACCAGCCTGGGTTACGTGATCAGAGAGCTCTTCCATGTCTCTTTTCATGTAGTCCAGGCAGGTATGGCTCAGGTCATTCACACCAACATGGACAATGACAGAGTCATATTTGTACTTGTTCTAGAGTGACCCGAGTGTTTGCGTTATGTGGCAGATCCTGGCACCCAACAGACAGCTAACAGTAACCTTCTCTTTGTTCAGCCTAGTGAGTGGGACATCAGTGTGCCTGATTATTGAGTCATGCATTACAAGTGCGTTGGGTATGTTATTTTGCCTTAAGGGCTGTGATTGCATGGCACACTGGTTTTGTGAAGTACATGTTTCATGGTTTGTGTTGGAGGGTGAAGGTTGCTTGGATGTCTGGTTTAGAGGTCTCTGTTGCTTTTGCAGATTTTTATTTAGAGCCTTCGAGTATGTTTTCTTGCATTTATGTGAGATTTTTGCCATTGCTGATTTCATAGGTCTATGTGAGACAGGTGGTGTGATGCAAGTTATTCCCTTCTCCTCTTGACTGTCTGGTCCAGTCTTGAGTTGAGAGAGCTTAGCCTCCAGTTTGGCTGTATAATTGCATCTCTCGCATGTATTAGTGTTTGGTTGTAGGAGGTGAGGGTTGTCTGTGTACATGAGGCAGTTGTAACATTGCCTCAAAATGCTCAGATTCACCAGTTGGACTGGAGAGTACACCTGAAACTGCCCTTTGGACATGCCTGGATAGGTACAATGAACTGTTTTACTGATTGTCTGGTAAGGTCAAATAGAGAGCCTTGTTCTTCTCTACAGTATGGGGGGGGGGGTCTAGTGCTGAAGTTTATTAGTGCTTGCTATGAGTTTTGAGCAAGTGCCGGGCTGAAAAGTGAATGATTTGACTGCTTAAGTTGAAAGTTTGTCTAGTTCCAAGGGAAAAGTTGAAGAGTAGACTTTGTGGAGCCGGGAATAGTTATACCCTAGCTAACCAGCACTGCCCGGCACACAAATGTTGGTTTTATAGCAGGGAAATGAAAGAGGCAGAAATTAACACAAAATGGCCTATAAACTACTAATTTCTGGGCTGAAACCACTCCGCCAGGGACAGACAGGCTGCTCAAAGCTCCCCTCTCTCACAGGTGAACAGAGAAACTTCCTTCTATCCAAGTAAGGTATGGGCAAACACAGAAACTTGTAAAACAGCCCTGAATTCAGCACTAACCTGAAAACTGGACTATACTAGCTTAGAAAGGCATAGAAATTGCTATCACACTTGAGTGTGTAGCCTACAACAGTTAAAGAGATAATTTAAACACAAAAATGACTTTGTTAAAGTGCAGGCAGTAAAATAAGTACAATATGCAGCTGAAACAAGCTTTATAAATCACAGAAACTCTAAAAAATTGGTGTTTTAGGCGGAATTAGTTAAAGGCAGCAAGAAAATGCAGAAAATTATACTTCCACAGAAGGCTCACACATGCACGCACTCATGCCTTGGGCCAATTTAGAGTGTCCAATCCACCTACAGCATGTCTTTGGGATGTGGGAGGAAATCTGAGCACCCGGAGGAAACCCAAGCGACCACAGGGAGGACATGCAGACTCTACACAGAAGGCACTCTAGTTGCTTCATATAAATGACTGAAATATTCCTTGTTCAAAATAAGTACACTGTCTACTGAAATAGTTAAGCACTTTCATCTCATACAATACTTTATCAGAACTAATACATGTTTTTAAAGCTTCAGTTTTAAAAAAAACAAAGATGTGATTTGATTGGCATTTGATTCCCTTTCCCACATTACCTTATTTCCTCTCCAAACAACATTATATTTTCACCAATCTAATAAATACAATGTAATCTAAAAAACATACATAAAACCTTTGGATTATTAAATTCAGCTATGTGTATATATATATATATATATATATATATATATATATATATATATATATATATATAACATGTATTTAATTTAGCAATTAATTAATTAATTAATTAATTAATTAATTAATTAATTAATTAATACAATTAAATAATGCTTTACTTAATATAAATAACTTTTTGGAAGATTATCTTTTAAATATTAATGTAAACAATATAGTTTGAAAGTGGTGAACTAGAAAGTTAGGGAGTTGGTGACTCCTGAAAAATACACACTAAAATAATCCACAGAAATGAATGAGCTGCCTTTTTGTTGTCTAGCATAGCTTGACAGCTCTCAATTTCAACACCAGAGCCAGGAAAACTTAATTATTTAATCCTGGAGGACTACTTGCATTAAGCTTCAACTGTTAAAGAAGATCACAGTACTCAGAAAAGTTTCCCATTGTCCACCCCTTGGGTTTCTATACAACTGTTCTAAAACTCCAAATTTAAAATTATGATTAATACATCCAACAAAATGTTTATAAAGAGTGTCAGTCTCTACTTTCTTTCCATTGTCTTTATAATGTTCATAAAAACTTGAACTCTTAAAACCCTGTCTGTTTTCTCCACATAAAATGAAAAACATGTTGTGTAATAAGCTATGTAGACTACCACCTTACTTGAACAGATGAAAAATGGTATCCTTTTAAGAGTCATTCAATATTAGGGATTTTTTAAGTTTCACTGTCAGATATATACATTGCTTACACATACCACATTTTAAAAGTTCTCCTTAATTTAGTTTTTTTTAAATCAATTTTAACCTTGGTACTTTTTTTTTCTAAGATTCTTTAATATGATTTCCCCTCTTTTAAATGTGTAATAACATCTGTGAAAAAAATCTGCAGGCTGTTAGGCATATTTGAAAACATCTGCCAATTTCCTGAAATAATATTCTGAATTTCCTCAACATCTTGGTTATAATGCAGAATAAAGGACGTAGTACATTTCAGATCATGTCCAGTGGTTACATTATCTTTATTATTTACCATACATTGGTTACCAATTTTCCCAAGCAAGTGAAAATACTTACTTCTCCACCCTTTTTGAACCTCATCCTCAACTTTAGTGACCAAACCCCTAGAATAACCCCTTTGCAAAAAAAAAATCATAATTCTTACACTCTCATCCAAAAAGTCTTCAAAGTGGGAGGTCATTCCAGCTGCCCTCACTAATTCCCCTTTAATAATGTTTCTCTTTTGTTGGGGTGGATGGTCACTATGACAGTGCAGGTATAAGTGAGAAAAATTCTTCTTCCTGTACAACTTAGAAATAATTTTTTTTACTCCTCATCTTTCTGAATGGTCATGTCAAGATACTTAACCTCATTCTTACCATAGTGATTTGTGAATTTCAAAAATTCAGTAGTGCAATTTATAAAATTAAAAAATTCCTTCAGTTTCTCATTTGGGTCATTTCATATCATAAATATATCACCCACTATTGAGATTATTTCACTGTGGTTGCCTGAAAGTACTGGGAATCTTGCAAGATTAGCTGTAAACTGTTGTTGGGGAAAAGAGAGTCTAATCTGTCATGTTCAACATGCTGTTATCATGACCTTCATCAGGAGAAGTGGTTTTCAAAATGAAATATCACACCATTTTGTGTATATATATATATATATATATATATATATATATATATATATATATATATATATATATGGGTTTGCATCAAACCAGCAATAGCTGAAATCGTCAGAACACACAATTGAGATGGATTTTTTGACTATGCATATCACTGAATCCTGACAATATTGAATCCTGGAACAATGACAATAGGTTACTGACATGTAGTTATTCCCACACTATTAACCTACCTGTAAGTATGCCCTTTTCTTCACGATAGTGCAATCTCAGAGTTGGTATATTTAATTTCCAGGGGTTGTGAAGGCAGAGCTCCCCTGTATAGGGAATGCAGGGTGGCTTGCTCCCCTGCATAAATGGTGTTATTCAGTTGTTGTAGTGTTGTAATTATTTCTTGGAGTCCTGTTTCTTTAAGGACATGTAGAGTTATGGGAATATGCCATAGTGGATGGTCTGTGTGGGTTGTAGGGTGAGTTCTTTATTAATGTATGTGTTTGGGAAGTTTTAGTTGGTTTATTGTCCTATTTGTAGTTGGCAGGTTGGTTAGATGTATCCAGAGAGTGTTTGTTCGATGTTGCGGAATTTGATATTGTGAGCAGTCGAAGATGTGCATATTGGGCGATCTCATCTTGATTACGTGTGTTTCAACAATATCAACCTTCATTGATTTGAAGTAAACCCATATATATACATATTACTAGAGCAAAATATTCCTCCCACCACTGTCATTCATTACAATCCCTGAACTGGCTAAAACTCCCACAATACCCAACTTACATAAAACTAGCCACAGCACACAAATTAATCTGTAATTCCTAAAAATGCCCAGCTCTGGCTTCACTTCTGACTCTTTATCAACCAAACCATTCACTAAGATCTGAAAATCAATTACTTATACAAGTTAAGAGACCTAAACTCCCTGTAGGCCAATACCTTTACTCTTTCACTGTAGGTAAACTCTGGAATGCCCTTCCACCTTCTCTACGGACTATAAATAATGACCTGTCATTCAAAAAATCACTCTACCAACATCTCTCCTCTCATTGGCTATGCCCTTGCACCATCCCCAATTCCTCAGTCACCTGATTACTAACCTGACTCATCTCTCAGATACCCACACTCTTCTTCACTCTCCCTATTGTGCACTCACCCTTAATCACAGCACAGTGTGCCTCATCCTGCCTCACACAGTGTGTAAAAATTGTGATCTACTGAATACCTGCCAAGCACCCGAGTCTTCCACAAAATATTGCTATACATTGTCTCTGTTACTGTGTCATTTCTGACTCCTATATTATTCTATTGTATATTGTTAAATGCTGTTATTACTCTTGTATATTGTTAAATGCTATTAACTCTCTAAATAATCGCTTAATTATGTACATTTTTTGGAGCTTTTCTCCCCAGGCCTCCACTGAAAATGAGCTCATTTTAGCCCAGTGGACTTTCCTGGTTAACAAAAACAAATAAATAAATATAGCTAAATATAGAGACAGATATATATATATATATATATATATATATATATATATATATATATATATTTATACATATAACAAGTGTGTGTGTGTGTGTGTGTGTCTGTGTGTGTCTGTGTGTGTGTGTAATGTGCATGGTTAAGTGTTCCATTGGTAGATAGTTGGAAGTACAGAGTTGTTTTTGAATCTGTGCTTTGTCATAACAGGTAAGTGGGATGTATGTTAGTGTGTGTTTGTGTGTGTGTGTGTGTGTGTGTGTGTGTGTGTGTGTGTGTGTGTGTGTGTGTGTGTGTGTGTGTGTTTGAATGTCTGCGGGTTATGGTTACAGTAAAGGTTAATGAAGGGGATAGATTTGTTGTATATGTGATTGTGTGTGTTTTAGGGTTAAAGTAAGAGTTAGGTAAACGGATAGTTTTTGTGGTGTATGCATGTACAGTATGTATGTATGTGCTGATGCCTGTGTGTGACTGAGACTGTCTTGTATTTTGGTAGTGTTATAGAAAGGGTTTAAGTTAAAGTGTTGGGTTTAGGCTAGGGGCAGGTTTAGAGTTAGGGTTAGCATGCATTACCTTTCTGTAACACTACCCCTAATCAGACCAATTAGAGACTAGTGTTATGGAAGGGGTTTAGTGTAAAGATTGCAAAATTAATGTCCTTTCTGTTCATGATCTTTAGTAGGATCAATCTTGTGTGTTTTCAGTTGTGTAGTAATTAGAAATATTGTGTTGGGTGTTTTACATGCAGTTTGATTAGATTTTGAGCTATCACACAATCACATACACACTGACACACAAACACACATCTAATCTATACATATACATATATATAAAACAGCTGTAGTTTCTTTTGCCATAATTCTGATGAAGTTCATTGTTAAACATTATACGTACAAAAGCACTCAATTTCTTGTATATACTTAATGATCGCTTATTAAAAGTAGATTATTATTTTATTTGGTACATTTCTTCCATTTTTTTCTTAAGGTTTTGAAGTGTATTTAGTTACGGATATATATATATATATATATATATATATATATATATATATATATATACACATACATATATATGTATATATATATAGAAATAGAAGTGTGTGTGTGTGTGTGTGTGTGTGTTTATATATATATATATATATATATATATATATATATATATATACATATAGATGTATGCAAAAAGAACCAGTGCAACTACCATGGCAATATTCAAAAAATAAAACCCTTAATAAATAAATAAAAACTGAACTTGCAGAGATGTGCTGGATTGGTGACACACAGGCAGACATACCACCTGGCTTTAACACCAATATTCCACTGAAACCAGCTCCTAAGAGACGTAAATACAAATAGTCTCATATTGACAGTTTAAAGATCGCAAACATTTTGTTATTTTTGTTTATGATGGATCTGATTAATTTACAAGGAATACTAGTTATAATTTCCATATTGATTATTTGGAAAAGCTGTTATAACTTTGATAATGATTCAGATATTTCATTGTCCCCACTTGGCAGAATCCACAGCTGAACTGACAGTCTTAATTGGTTGTGTGACTTTTGTCGCAGCCTCAATAATGTCGAGGTTTTGCAGATATTTGTACTTGAGAGTTGTTTGTTGAGTTGTAGCCCATGACTGGCTGAATTGTAAAACAGCGGACCCTATGACTGAGCTGTTGATATTAATGGTGACATTAATTGGCTACGAAACTAATGTTACAGGTAGCAATAGTTTCCCTCAAGATTCACTGGCATGGAGAATGAAACTACATGCCAGGGATTGTTAAACGATTTGTGAGCAGCTGACTAGGTTGATATAATTCATTAAATTCACTATAATAGGTTAATGAGACATTAACATTCCAGTACCGAGACTTCACTAAAACATGCCCCTTGGAGGTGATTGCTGAATTACTGATAACATTCTTTGAAACATTTTATACTGACCTACATAACTGGAATTAAGTTTTTTATCAAGATGACATTTTATCTTTATCCCATATGATGTAAACATCGGCTGTAAAGATGATCCTGATGGCAATATAACATCTATCGCAACCTCCAATAATATTGAGGCTTCGCTGATTCCTGTATTTGGGAGGTGTTCTCTGAGCTAGAGCCCATGATTGGTTTTCACCCTGCAATAGCAAACCCATAGATTAGATTGTTGATGTGAATGGAGTTGTTGATTGGATATGAAAGCTGCTGTTACAGCTAGTATTGGGCTCAACTCAAGATTTAAGAAGAATTAATTTATGTCTCGAGGATTGTTGAATATTATTTGGGAAACATGGACTGTAATGATACAATTCACTATAAACAAGATCACTGCAGTGAACTATTGAAAGATTTACATCTCAGTATTAAGATTTTATTTAAAACTGCCCCTAGGCTGTGTCAGCTATAATATTGATGACATTTGATTGGCAGCTTTTTTCAATATTTTATAGCATGTATATCATTGGATGTAGTGCTCTGCTGTCAAAAATTGTCAGTTGAAATATATGTAATGATTGGCCACAAGATGTATAAATGAAGCTGTCTTTGATTATCTTACAGTCATCAACAGGCATGAGTAAGGATCTATGACTTATTGGCTGGAGGATTTTAAAATGAATTTCTGTTTGTTGTTTAAATAGATATGAAAAAGGGTATTTGAGTACCTAAAAGGGCTCATCTGTTTTACTCATTTTTTATTTATTTATTAAAGATTTTATTTTATGAATATTGCCATGGTGGCTGCCCTGGTGCTTTTTTACATTTATTTATATTTTCTACAGTGCTACCCTTTGAAAGCCATAGTTCCAGACTTTTTTCTTGTTTTATATATGTATATATATATATATATATATATATATATATATATATATATATATATATATACACACACACACACACACACACACACACACACACACAGTATATATATATATATATATATATATATATATATATCAATAAAAGTGAGTGTACCTGATTGTAATGAAAAAGCCAAAGTCAACTGCAAAAACATCAACCAGAAATGGTTGAAAACCTGGAATTCAACACCGCACTATGCATGCACCTAGAAACTGCCTTGGTGCATACAATTTCAAACTTAAAAAAAAAAGTAAATCATTCCTTGGGATTCATTAACAGTCATGCAGATGTTGTGTTATGCCTACACAATGTAAGTATGTTACAGCACTAATTAAATATGCATACTGTTCATTGGGCCTACATAGTTGCAAGCACATTTCTGTGGTCAGCAATAGTGTTTTTGGCCATTGGAAAGGTGCTTGCAAGCACCAGCACACAATGTAAACAAAATAAATCACATATAGGCTTATGTATGAACATGCTTTGTGGCCCAGACATATCTAAGTTCAATTACAGGGAAGCAATCCAAAATGAGTGGAAGTGAAATGTGGTGAACTGTTGCACAAAATCTATTATAATGATGTGGTAATGTTCCAGTGGGAAAATGTTTTAAAGTGCACTCATATCCCATGGATAAATGTGACAAAAGTGTATAAGAAATATTTCTGACATAAAACCTGCAAGATTGATGTAATTGTGGACGAAAGCAAGCTGGTTCATACAGCCTACCTTGATCTGGCCAAGGCTTTTGATACCATTCCCCACTCAGGAATCATAGAAAAACTCACTAAGCTAGGCATCAACCCCTATATCACTAGGTGGATTGCAAACAGGCTCACAGATAGAATCCACAATGTGAAAGTAGCTGACTCCAAGTCAGACTGCCAACTAGTTGTGAGTAGAGTCCCACAGGGTTCGGTCCTGGGTCCTCTCCTGTTTGGTATCTACTTCGCTGTAGTCCAAGCCAACACAAAGGGACTTTGGTTGACAATGTTCACAGACGATTGCAAGTTGGGAGCTATTATTAACTCCACAAGTGATGTTGACATCCTACAAAATGGCCTCACTGAGACCAATGACTGGTGTCAGAACCATGGCCTTAAGCTCAATGCCAAAAAATGTGTCATCATCCCCTTTTGGGAAAAACCCACTTCCCATGAATTGCCACATTGATGGTAGTCCACTGAACACAGAAGGTGTTATGAGAGATCTGGGAACACAGGTTGACAGCAACCTTTCTTTTGATCATCACATTGCCACTGTGGTCAGAAAGTCCGTCTATGTGGCACATCTCATTACTAAGGGTTTTGCATCCAGGAATAAAGAGGTCATTGTCTCCCTCTACTCTTCCCTCATTAGGCCAATCATCTAGTAAAATGCTCCATTTAGCATGTACCTCACTAGACACCTGCAACAACTGGAGAGTCCACAAAATAACCTCACAAAGAGGATCCTAGGCCTTAAACACTTGTCCTTTATGGACAGACTCAAAAAACTACAATTATTCTCTGTCTCATATCGCCTACTTAGAGGCGATCTCTGCTTGACTTATAAAGCCATGTCTGACCCAACTCTGCTTGAAATGCTACAACCAAAGAAATCCAAATCCCACTGCACCACATGCTCCAGAGACCTCAACCTCATTACTACAATCAACAGAATGTACTGGGGGGACAGGTTTATAACCCAGACACTGCCCATGCTATGGAATAGACTTCCCATACATGTCAAGCAGAGCATCTCACTGTCCCTCTTCAAGAGCAATCTTAATGAGTGGATGGGAAATAGAAAATTCACCCTGGGGATCACTCCAGTGGCTCTACTCAACAGAGGCACTGGGAACTAGGGTCAAGTGGCAGGATGTCAGGGTAATGGCTAGGCTTGTAAAGGCCCCAGGCCCATTAGCCTAGTACATACCTATAAAGCTGCACTGAAGGTATGGGGAGTGATCATGTGGTGTGCATGTTAAATGCTGTCTTGAGATAACAGCAAGGATGGAAGATACATTATGGGATGATTGCATATGATGCAGTTAGTGTATATAAGGAAGCATATACAGGGACCTGATGCATGGAAGCTGACAGCACCACTGTATTATCCATTGCACCAGCTATACACAAGAACAAAAGGACCGTAACTCAGAAATGGACATGTTTTTGCAAAGAAATGACAGTGTCACCAATAGGAAAGGATTTTATTACCTATGAGCATGTAATAGACAAGCAAGTGTTGTATAGTTATGTAAATGCTACATATCATTCTAATAACTAACAACATACATAAGTGAGGAATGACAAGACAGAGCTTTTGCCATTGCTGATTTGCAAATATGCCTAGAACACTAATACCGGGCATGCTCATATGCAATTATAGGGAACAGTAACAGAACAGCAATTCAACAACGGCAATACAATAAAAAGTGCGGTAACAGAGGACCAATCACATTTCCTAATGGTCTCGCTGCATGCTGTACAGTAAGAAATGTTTATGGAAACACACATTTGCCATTAAGCTGTGTATTGTGATGGAAGAGATTACACTATTAAACATATGTCTGGAGGAAGACATGCAATACAGAGCATAATTATCTTTTGAATAGGCAATGCATATGAGCAAGGAGTGACCTAAGAAATATTTGCATCATATCCTTTTAGAACACATGCATGAACAGAGATATGTGTAATAATCATGGGCTCTACAGATATATGCTTATCGGTCATGTTAAGGAATTACACCCTCGAATGGCATACAGCACTATCATACCATATACGGTGTATTGATGACCTACCTGTTATGAAAAAGCCTGAGAAGTTGGTCCTGTGAGTATGTGTAAGCCACTGTAGTCTGATACATTTGCCCAACAGGCAGGTGTTACCAGATTCAAACTCCTGCCTATTATACAAGGCTCTCTCAGAACCCTGTATTGACAACATGTCACACTGGATACCAATGAAGGTTGTCACAAATAACTGCAATGAATATTTTTATTTATTTATTTAAATTTGATAACTGGGGAAGTCCACTGGGCCAAGAAGAGCCCGTTTTGAGTGGAGGCCCGGAGAGAAAATCTTCACAATAATTGCAAGTTACATTTCACATGTTACAAAAAAACATAATTCATACAGCTAAGTAAACATTTACAGATAAGCTCCATGAAATTTACAATTGGCTTGTCACAATGTTATAATTCAATATAGAAATTTTAACATTTACATAAAGTGAATATTTTTGTTATAAACTCAATTGTAGATTTAATATTTAAAAATATATAGCTACTAGTCATTAGTAGGTTAGGAAAATATTTTGCAAGGAGAGGGTAATAGTATATTGGAGAGTATAGTACAATACATATTAGAGAGAAAATTAGTTTTTGGTAGGGGAGGGATTGTTTTGGGTGGGATGAAGTAAGTGGGAGGAAGAGGTTGTTGGATGAGTCAGTGCAAGATAGAATGGGGGGGTTATGTTGGAGCGTGGCAAGGGCATTCCCATTAGGAAGAAAGATGAGAGAGTAGCTGAGATTTGAAATTTGTATGTTTAGGTAGGTTGCATAGGTGTGTGGGGAGAGAGTTCCACTGTTTAGCTAAGGAGTGGGACAGAAGTAGATGGCCAGGAGATCATGAAGGTTTGTGGACCTGATGGAGATTTTTGTTTTTTGGTGTGTGTGTGTGTGTGTGTGTGTGTGTGTGTGTGTGTGTGTGTGTGTGTGTGTGTGTGTGTGTGTGTGTGCGTGCGTGCGCGTGCGTGCGTGTGTGTGTGTGCGTGCGTGCGTGTGTGTGTGTGTGTGTGTGTGTGTGTGTGTGTGTGTGTGTGTGTGTGTGTGTGTGGTCTTTAATTATTAGTTTTTTTGTGGAGTTTCGTAGTTGCTTATACTCTAGGAGGGTGTTACAATTTTTATGTCTTTTATATTGTTTCCATTATTTTGTCCTTTTGGTACAAGGTTAGTTTAGTATCTTTTGATAACCATGAGGCAGAGATTGGCTTTGATGCATTTGTTTCGAAGGGGTGCTTGCTTATTGAGAAAGGTTAGGAATGAGCGGTTACAGTAGGAAACATCATCTAGAGGAAGGGTTTTAGAGGGGACCAGTCAGTACGCTTTAAGCATTTGGAAAAAGTTGGCGGGTTGAAAGAGGAGAGATTGCAGGTTTGGATGTAGTGATGTTTATGCAGTGGAGATGGGAGACAGTCGGCGAAGGCTGGTAGGTGATCGCTGAGAGTAGAGAAACAGGAGAATAAAACATAAGAATATAAAAGAAATGTGATATACAAGATAAATAAAATATAAGAATATAAAATGAATGCAAAGCTTTGGGAAAATGTATATATTTGTTACAGTAAATGTGAAGAAAAAGGGGGGGGGGGTTCCAGTAGTGTGCACAGCAGAAGAATCAGTAGGAGTATCACAGACAGAAGATTATTATAGACCTGCACTGCTCACAATCTGTTGATAAAAGTAGAACTTGCAGTGACTTTTATTGGTTTGTACGTGGTTCTGGTCTCCATGTTCTTGTATGCAGACAGTTGCTTCAAGGTTTTTTTTTTTTTTGTAGTTGGACCTTTGAATGCATTTAAGGGACTGTAAGGAGAGAGAGAGAGACAAAGAGAGACATGTTAATATGAAGCCAGAAAAGGGGGTAGGTGAAGTTGAAATAAGAGACAGGCAATGAAATACCACAATTTAAGTAGTTCAGCTAAGCAGTACTTAATCAAATAAATTAATTAAGGAACAAGCAGTGATAATTAATAAGACTTCACCCTGTTCAGTAATATGAAATTCAGTCTATTGCCACCTTAATTTTACAGAATGCAGAGTAATTCATTGCCAGTACACTTTTCCAGCTATTTGTTGCTACTTTAATTCATGCCAACAGAAGTGAGCAACATGGTGGCAGGACATAAAATTACAGTAAAATCACTCAGTTTCCACATGATACAGTAACAGTATAGGCACTCAAAATTAGCCAAGTAGTAAAATCTAACTAACACAGGTTGAAACAGCATAGCGGCTGAATACCGATGAGAGCACTCAGTACCAGTTTAAAAGCAGTAACAGCAATGTATTCTATTAAACTTTTTAACAAAATCAGACCGAGTAAATCTGAAACAATGCATTTCCAAATTGTAAACAGTAAAATTCAGGAAGTTTAACACTAAAAGGTAATTACTTCCTTAAAGTAATTAAACCTACAGCTGCACATTAAATAGGAAATGACCAAGACAGTATAGATATTTTATAGGTGAAGTTGTACACTTAAAACAATTTTAAAGCAGTGAGAGCAATGTGTTCTAGTAAGCTGTTTAATACAATCAGACTAAGTCAAGCTGAAAAAGTGTATTTCCAAATTGTAAACAGTGAAATGCAGCAAGTTTATATAAGTAAAAGTTGATTACTTCCTTAAAGTAAGCAAGCCTACAACTGCACTCTAATTATGAAATGTCCGAGACAGCATAGAAATTGTACAGGTGGGGTTATAAACTTAAGCAAGTTGCATAGCAGAAGTTTTAACACACCAGTGCACAGCCTCTTAAAATAAATTAAAAACAGAAACAGATTCCATTGAATCTTCTACATCAGAAATGGTACTTACAGTTGTGCACACTACTGAGGGATGCCCGTGAGACAGATAGAAACAGAGTGTAATCGAGCAGAGTTTTTTAGTATTTGAAGATGGTGCCACTGCTCATGGGGAGAAATAAGTAAACTCTCAAGAGGAAGAGGGATGGAATAGAAAGGATTGACAGGGCTGGGAAGCTTACAATAAGATTATGTTAGGAGACCAAGAGAAGGTGGGGGGGGGTGGCTAAGAGCCAGGGCTTGGAGGAAAGCTGAGAGAAAACAGGTTTTACAGTGCTAGGAAACTTACAATAGAATTATGTTAGGAGAACAATAAAAGGGGGGGCTATGAACCAGGACTTGGAGAAAGCTGTGAGAAGAGAAAAACAATCAACCAGCTAGCCCAGTTCAGTACCTAAAGGCGTCTATTTATCTATGTGAATTCAAAAGCAGATTTAGTAGAGCATCAGGGAAGAAGAATACAAAATAAATGTAAAGCTTTGGGAAACTGTATATATTTGTTACAATAAACAGGAAAATAAAATATAAGAATATAAAATAAATGTGATAAATAAGATAAATAAAATATAAGAATATAAAATAAATGTGATAAATAAGATAAATAAAATATAAGAATATCAAATAAATGTGAAGCTTTGGGAAACTGTATATATTTGTTACAATAAACAGGAAAATAAAATATAACAATATAAGAGATGTGATATACAAGATAAATAAAATATAAGAATATAAAATAAATGCAAAGCTTTGGAAAATGTATATGTTTGTTACAGTTCCAGTAGTGTGCACAGCAGAAGAATCAGTAAGGAGTATCACAGAGAGAAGATTATAATAGACCTACACTGCTCACAGTCTGTTGATAAAAGTAGAACTTGCAGTAGCTTTTACTGGTTTGTATGGGGTTCCACTCTATGTGCTAATATAGGAGGTACAGATATAATATGAACAGATTTAGTCAGAATGTGGGAAAAGGGCTGTACATGTTTCTGTCCACCACAGCATTGAACATTACAATATGACTGATTCTTTGATAAGTAAGCTGTTACCATCATGTAGGACATACATTGTCCCAGAATTGAACACCAGTATATCTCTGTAGGTATGCTAGATAAGCTAGTACTCAATGTATGTGCCACAGGAGCACTCACACCATGACATGTCCTGAATAAACATTTCACTGCCATGTAAACACAACCTGTGATTTTATATCATTGTCCATTATAAAAATGATTTGAATAACTGCATACAGTGGTGTTTATCTAATATAAGGACATTCATATAATTTTGCCCCTGTCAGGAACTGAATAGCAAGCAATATGACTCTACTGCCTAATGACATTTGAATGAACCACAAGCACCACAATGGAAGTTTTACAACAAGGATGACAATCCACCTATGCTAACTTATAACATCAGATGTGTGCCTGGTAAACAATCTCTGAGATAAAAAGGATCATGGAGGACCCTCACACTGTAAAAGTACACATTATAACAGTGGTACATGTCATTCATGCATTACAGCATAAGGCACAACAATGCTAACAAGCACTGTGGATGCTGAACATTTGAGATTTGACAGCAAGCAAAACATTAAATATTATAGGATGAATGCACCACAGTGGAAATGTCAAAATAATTGTAAGATACATGGTTATATAAAGGCATTAAATCATGTTAATGCTTGAAGGGATATTATGCTTGTATAGCTGTAGTACGTCAACACCAGAAAGTTTGTTGTCTCATTCTCTCATGCCAGAGGATAACACTCCCAATATATGTTACATAAGGAGCATGAAAGCAAATGTCATCATTACTCTGAATAAAAGCATTGATATGTCAAGATTGCCCTAGTTTTCATTAGGAGCGATCAATGTCTATACATGTGCAAAGCAAATGTGCCTGATAACAGTGTTAGCAGCATGTACAGACACAATGCAGTCTGAGCAGTACTGGATGAAGTTGAACCAACTACCCAAGATCACAAACTAACCATTAGTGCCTGAATTGCAAGTGTCACATGACATGTTGACATACAATTGAGACAGTGCACAGTTAAATGGATGACATTACCACTACTTATTATCTGGATGCTTATGCGAAAAAGTGTTTGAAGTGCACAATAACACTGTACAGCTACACATCATATTTATCTTTGCAGAATATTATTCACAGTATGAGGGTGAAATTTACTGATAGCTGGACTCCAACATCTGACATGTGTGCTTGCACAATGTACAAAGTCACACAACACATAAGAATGTATACTCCAAGTGTGACATACTGCAGGTGTGTTAGCAGTATGTAATAATTATGTGGATAAAATGTTATTTTCTCTGTGGATACTAGGATTTGATACTGTCACAGAGGGTCACTATAACTCAATCTCATAATTAGAAGGATACATAATGCTGTTTTTGAGGTATCAAAAGGTATATGATACTAATAACTGTCACACCATTGAAACAATGATGGAATCAAACCACATGCTTATCCACATACATCAGTATAGCACATTATCAGCAGCCAGCAGCACAGGAGAATAATGACAACAACTGAGACATACAGCATATATGAAGGGATAACATCAGCAGTGTATTGGCAAGGAAATGTAGCCAGTAGCATTATTTTTATAGCTACTCAGGGCTTGTAAAAGTTGCCATTACATATGTGTGTAGAACAATCATGACTCCATTGAAAGTCACACTTGCAGAAGTTAAACACAGATGTATTCAAACATCCTGCCTCTCTAGTTACACATTACACAGAATAGTGTAAGACATACAGGCAGCACAGGAGAAGTTGGACATTTAAATAGTGATAGTCCACTTGCAAAACCTCATTGATTACCATATCACTCTGTTGAACCAGGGGTGTAGGGAGACAATATAATATTTTTATCCTGTGCTATTATTGATGCCATGCAAAACACCTGATATTTGAAGAATGGAACCATTCTTTTCCCACCCCGCTTAACAAATGTCTGCATATCTTTCCTTTAAAAATCCTTATATAATTATCTTTCGATCCATAACACTGTTAATTGAAGCATTAATTTACAAATTTGTGGGCATAGCATTGCAAAAAAAAGCATGTATTCTTTATGTAATGCATAGAAAATTGTAATTATTATATTACAATCAGTGTGCAAAGCTACACCCTTTTATAGCAATGAAGCAGAGCATGTGAAGGGTGGGCTTGGGGGAAGGTGTAGACATCTTTGATTTTAAAAACTGTATCCAGAGTACAGGTTGATAGAGCACACCTAACTATAAATAACCTGACACAGACACACACACCCACACACACACCCACACACACACACACACACACACACACACACACACACACACACACACACACACACACACACACACACACACACATCTATCATGTTTGGCATTTAATCTTTTACTGATCTACTTTACACAATCTAGAAAGCACTATATAACTTGCAAGTACCACAGGAGAAGTCTGACTCTTAAGTGGAGAGAGTGCACTTTTGTCAAGATGACTTCATCAATGACATATGACATACATGATTATGCCATAAAAGTTGGTGAAAGGGGCCTGTATGCTCATTTAAATGTATCGTCTCCAGTGGAAATGGAGACATGAACAAGCATTCCACACATATATACATACAAGTTTTCTATGGCAGGTATTAAACCTCTTATCTATCTAGGTTATACAATTTAGGGAGCACTCTATTAATCAAAAGTGTCAAAGGAGAAGTCTGACATTCAGTGGGGAGACTGCACTCTTAACAGGATGTCTTCATCAGTTTTTTTATACAGGATGTTATTGTAAAAATAGTAACAAGGGAATTGTGAGAACAGTTAAATGTATTATTCTAATGAGAAGTGGCTTACCACCAAGTAATACACATGTCCTCAACCAGACACACACACACACACACACACACACACACACACACACACACACACACACACACACACACACACACACACACACACACACACAGCTTCCATGTGAAGTATCAAACCTCCTACTTATCTAATTTACACAATTTAGAGAGCAATTTAGTAGTTGCAAGCACCACAAGAGAACGCACACATTACCTATCTGAAATTGGGAATTTGAATATTTGTAAAAAAGCAATGCTGTGAAGAGATGGTACTTTGCATCCCAGATTGTGCAACAAATGCACTTATTTGGACAGGGCAAAGTAATAACATCACTATGATTGCCAGATGTAATGACATGATTTGATACTAAAATGTGGATACTGTCCTTACTGTATATTATTACTGTGAGGGTTATTGCCATGATCCACATAATGGGATGACATACACATTAACTATCACACATTTTTATCAATAAAACACTGCAGTGACATCATGTTGGGATGATTACACAGTTGTACTGTTTTATACTTACACAATGTGCATTGGCAAGACAAACATGCAAGGCATACATTGGACAGTGCACTATAGAATGACAGAAATGGATCCTCAGAGAATAGGTTAATCAAGCTGGTTATGCATTGCAAGTGTAAACACTGTAGAGCAGACATATTGATTTACATAAATTAATTAAGTGAGTCAACATCATTCAAAAATCATGATTATATCTAGGCAACAGTAATACAGACATACAAATGTTGTGCAACAGAAAAATATAATACTTTGATCTCTTTTTTGTACTCTTTGAATGCAGTGCCACTGAGCTCCAGATGCAAAGTGTTAACACATCTCAAAATGTTGAACTTGCAATAGTAATCATCAGTACTCTATGTTACTCTGTGCAGACTTCCACACAGAGATCTTTACAAGACAGCCTTCTCAGTAGGTACCAGACAGATTGCTGTGGCAACAGAATAATGATGTGTGAAGTAAATGTTTAGCCAACATTACAGACAAAGTAGTTAGACAAAACATCATGAAACATGTTGTCATCCATATGTATGTGAACAGCTCCAGCATACCAAGAAAAACGTTTAGATCTGTTATTTTAGTGCAAAAATTAAAATCAATATTTGTGAAAGTTGATATTTGATAACAAACGTCAACAAACATGAAGATATATAATTATCTTAATTTCAGTTTTGACCACAGTAATCTGTACATCCAACTCATCTTGTTTAAAAGTGCAATAAACTGAATAAACATATTTTAAGACAGTGGAGCAAAGTAAGACAGAGTAATATGGATGAAAGCAATCAAATCCAAAAGATACTGCCAAAATCTGTGTACTTTCATTTCGCCTTAGTTACATTTCTTGGCCAGCACCAGACATTGCGCAAATGTAGAGCTGGAAGAATAATGATACAGAAGGAAGAAGATACATCAACAGGGTGACATGAAGGCTGGGGCAAACGGGTGATATAGAGGCAGGGACATCAGGGTGATATGGAAGCAGGGCCAAAGTAGTTTATGGCAGAAGAAAGATACTGGCAGCTCAGAACAATGTATAGCCAACAGGTACACCTAAACTGGTGAATCAAAAACACTCATTAATACTTAGCTAATGGCTGGTATAGAACACATCTGAGCATTAGCTCATTATATCACAAACGTATTACTACTTCACAATATTACAGTATCATTAAAAACTTATTGAAGAAAGAAAGGTGAACAGAGAGAGAGAGAGATGCAAAGAGGAATAGCAAAAATATATTTTGTAGGACATATAGTAACATCTCTATGGTGTTTTAGTCTTACTTGTTAAATCATCATTAATCTGTCATGCTCTGTACAATAAACTGTTTGCTATAGGTACAAATAAGGGGTGGGAAACTACAATAAACATGAATACCTTACCAGGATTAGGCTGGCTTACTAAGTCTTCCTTTTGGGGCTGCAGTGTTTTTGAATATGATGTCTTCCTGCACATTTCCAATGTTATGTTAAGGAAATGTGTTATATGTAGGGAAATACAGACATTTGCAAGTCAATGTATAATAGGAATATGAAATATCATGAAGCAATAAACTGACATACAGCTGTAATCAAACCCATAACACTATGCTAAAACATCAGGCTTCAAACAGGGTAAGTATCTCAACCCACTACATAAGAACTCCTAATTTAATACATTCAGCAGCGTAATAAATGTTACATTAACTGTTCCACAGTACAGACTTTACAATGTCTTTACTCTATATTCCTATAATGTAGTGGATTAAAGTACATTTGTGTGACAGTAACTAGACCACTGCAGGTTAGATTGAAATTTTCAGCGTTTGCAATAAAAAGTTAAACAACATTCACTGTCACTCAGCATTGCTGTGCTATGACAAACTTTGCACAAATGCCAAGTACATAAAGTGAAGGCTTTTTTATAGGCCATTTTTAGCCATGTGTGTTGTGTGTGAATCCATTTTTTGGCCAAGTAAAACTTGTGAACAAGTGGTGAGCAGTACAGTGGTGAAAATGGATTGGCAAGCAGAGGGTGGCACACAGGGAAATGAATACATGAATTTGCAAGAAGCTTGAGAGAGAGCACAACAACGGTATACTTCTTCACATCAGTGTGCATTTGTGTGCACAATTTCATGACTTTGCAGATCCACCATTCCAGTGATTCCTGGCAACCACTCAACTACTGAATAATGTTGTACGGCCAATTGGACCTAATCAGTTGTGCAAGGATGACACGTGGACAAAGTGGATAGAAGTTTATGGGACAAAATTGTTTTGTGAGACACGTCCCCATTCTTTTTTTTTTTTTTTGGGGGGGGGTGGAGGAATGCTAGGAAAGGGACTCAGGAATGAGAGAGTCAGGTAGATAGGGCAGTTTAGGAAGCATCCACAGACATACAAGACAGACAGGGATGGTGATAGAGACAAAAGTTTGGAGGACACCATGATTAGGGAGAGGTAGGGGACAGCATGAGAATCTAGTGCTCACATTCAGAATTGTCATCACTGTTTCCTACAGAAACTCCCTGGGTCAGTGTCAGACTTGGCATTATCTTTTCAATGTGATGTAGGATATTTTTAACTCTGCCAATATTCCCCCTTGACCCCTCTCCATTATGTCTTCCACTGATTGCTACCTCTACTACTGCTGCTTCCAGATGGTACTACTGTACCAGCGACCAGTACAGAACTGCCTGACAGAATAGGTAGAGCAGGAGTTATGGAGGCAACATTGATAGTGTGTGACCCTGAAGTGCTTGGTGTCTGTGCTGTCATCTACAGAGGTATGGCATGCCAAGCCACAATGGTTGATGATTAATTTCCAGCAGCAAGTTATACAAATAGCAGATTGCTAATAAATTATACCCCTGCCACACATACACACAAACACACACACACACACACACACACACACACACAAAAAAGAAGGCGACAGAGTAGGGGAGACAAAAAAGAGATAATTAGATACATGGTGTCACTCGTCCTATGTTATGGTTCAAGATGAACAGACAGGGTAGTTCATTTATATGCTTTATTATAGAGAAACACATCAGGACGGATAGCAGTAACATAAAATATAAACAAACTGATTGACAGACCATTACATACATGCATGCTTACATCTCAACAGCTCTCTACAAAATGGCAGTCTGTCTCGCACGTACTTAGTCTTTATACACATGTGCAAGCCCATGGAAAACTTCTTAAAGGTATACATACATATTGATCTACATCCTCCCTCTTTAGTGAACTGCCCACGACAAAATGACATCTGAAAAAGAAATGCAATTATACGGACACTAAGAAATAAACACAACATTCATGTCCAAGTTGCCATGTATCTGGAACATGGTCTGGAAATGCAACCTAATCTAATGATATAGCAATTAGGACTGGGTTTATCAACATGGACAGTCATTGGTGGACAATCGATTTAAGGAGTTTTGGGAATCTTCTCAGGAACAGGGATATTTGCTTGAATGTCCTCTTGATCCGGAACACTGGATGACTCACTCCAAGATATAGAGTCTGTTCCACAAGCAAGATGCTGCAATACAGGCTCATACACCAGTACTAAATGTTTCGGATTCCGCCTAAATTCTACTCCTTGTGATTCCACAATGTACGATCTCAGCTCTGGACATACACTTTTCATTACTTCAATCCAATACACTTTGCTGTACCATTTTATCCAGCTTAGTCTTGACTCTGTTCTGCATAGCTACTGGAACTTTTTGGGCTGGTCTGACAACTGGGCTAACTTCAGGGTCTAACTTCATGGAGCACACAACTGGAAGTTTGCCTATTTTGTCTTCAAAAAGATCAGCATAGGTAGAGAAAATAGACTAGGCAAAATTAGAACAGTGGTCTTTTAAGCTTATATGGTGGACTTCTTTATTAAATGAAAGTAGTCCCATTTTCAAACTGTCTCTGAGACCTAATAATGACTGTACGTGTCTTTTGGCTACATAAAATAGCAAGTCATAGCTGATCCCAGCAGACTAACATGAAAGCACTACTGAAGCTTCAGTATGAATTTCTTCACCACCATAAGCAACAAGCTTCAAACACTTTGCCAAATCAAGCTTCTCACCAGCACATGCTCAAGCAAATGTTTCTGCTGACATAACATTGCACTTTGAACCTGTGTCAACTTTGAGTTCTATGGGTCTTCCATTTATCTGAACAGTACAAAATGCTTCATTCTTTGTGCATAAATCGACTGCATTGATGGTTTCATTAAGCACAGAAACACCATCAACATAAAAAGTAGGGTACAGCTTTCTAACTGATCAACTTGTACCTTGAATGTTCTCTTTTAATAAAAGAATGAGCCGCTTTTGATTCACAAAATCTCTAGAAATGATTCCACTTTTTACATCTGTGGCATTGCTGACCAAAAGCTAAGCACTTTTCCCTTTTAGACAAATGATTGCCACCACAAGTATGACAGTTGACTATGAGGCTAGGTGAGGGCACATGCTTTGAGTTTGTTGACTCATTCTTGTGCTTCACTGAGACTGAGTATGCTCTGGAATTTGCTAGAAGGCTATGGGGTTTATCAGAGAGTATTACAGGACCTGCAACAGCCCCCATGTGCTTGGGTCTGTTTATTTTAACCACATGCTGCATACTATCAACATTAGCAGAAGAAGATATTGGAAGCATGCATTTTTCATTTGTAAGCATATTTGTGTGTTTTTCTGTGATCATATATCTGACAAATCTCAATGGCCTTTTTCAAAGTTAAATCACTGGTACAAAGCAAAATCTTTCTCACATCATCATCTTTAATACCACACACAAGTCTGTCTTTTATCAACTCATCCCTTAAATCACCAAATCTGCACGTTTTACCTTTGTTTCTTGAGTCAGTTATATATTCTGCAAAAGTTCATAACTTCATAGGATGGTACTAGGCTATCAGCCCTAGGGCCTATACAAGCCTAGCCATAACAATTCCCTGGTTATTTCTTCCCACAATATTGACTTCCCTGGACCCCTGTCTAGCAGGGTGACTGATGTGATCCCCAAGGTGAAGTTTCTGTCTCCCATCCAATCGTCAAGGTTCCTTTTGAAAAAAGCCAAAAAGGTACTCTGCTTGACATGTATGGGCAGTCTATTCCAGAGTCTGGGGAGTCTCTGGGTCAGAAACCTATCCCTCCAGCATGTTTTGTTTATTGCGATGACATGGTTTAGATCCCTGTAGCATATGGCTCTGAGGGATTGGATTTCTTTAAGTGTAGCATGTCCAACAGCTCTGGGTTTAACATGGCCTTGTATGTTAAGCAGAGATCATCTCTGAGTAGACGATATGCGACAGAGTATAGCTGGAGTTTTTTTAGATGGTCAGCTTAGGGCATCTGCTTTAGGCCTGTGATTCTTTTAGTGAGATATTTCTGCGGCCTTTCCAGTTGTTGCTGATGTCTTGAGAGGTACATTCCAAATGGGGTGTTGTATTCTATAATGGGTCTAATGAGGGATGAGTACAGTGGGACAATGCCCTCCTTTTTGCTGGATAAAAAGCCCTTAGTGATGGGGTGTGCCACATAGAAGGATTTTCTGACTGTTGTGGCGATATGGTTATCGAAGGAGAGACCACTGTCCACCTGTGTCCCTAAGTCTCTTATCACACTTTTAGTGTTTAGTGTACTGCCACTTATGTGGTAATTCATGGGTACATGTTTTTTCCCAAAAGGGATAACTATACTTTTCTTGGCATTGAGCTGCCAAGCTTAGTAAGTTTATCTATGATTCCAGAGTGGGGGATGGTGTCAAAGGCCTTGGTGAGGTCCAGATAGGCTGTGTGGACCTACTTACCCTTGTCCACAGCTCTGGAGACTGATTCAAAGAAGTCAGTCAGGTTCAGGAGACAAGATTAGAACTTCACAAACCCAAACTGGGTAGGGGTCCAGTGTTTGAAGGTTACCAATGTCTTTGTTTATACGTTCCATGATAATACGTTCCATGGCCTTGCAGATCAGGCTTGTCAGACTGATGGGGCAGTAGTTCCCAGGATCCAAGGTGGTTTCCCCTTGTGGAATGGGATAACTGTAGCTGCACACCACTCAGTGGGCACGAAGCCTGAGGTGAGGCTCTGATTAAACATGACACTTAGGTGAGGTGCCATTTTATTTTGTAGTTCATGTAGTACACAGCCCAGGATGTCGTCTGGTCCCATGCCATGGATGCTGTATTCTTAGCTTTGGAGAGTGTGGTTTTTACCTGTGTGGCCGTTGTTACTGGAATTTGGCAATCTTTTGGTATTGAGATGGGCCCTTTAGGGCATGAAAGGGGGGTGAAGTTGGCACTGAATCGAACTGCCAGGATATTGGCAATATCCTTGGGATCAGTATATTTAAAGCCATTCTGTTGTAGCTCAGAGTAGATCTGAGCATTGCCATTTAGAATCTTGACATAGCTATAGAATGCCTTGTGCATTCCACAGGCTTTTGATCCTTTGTGTAAAACAAGTGCCTTTCTATTTTAATATTCATTTGGGGGTTACACTTTTCTCTAAATTTACGTTTTAAGCACTCGGGTTCTTCCCCGGATTCAGCCAGTGCCACTATATGGCAGTTCCCCACTCCCCTGCAAACACAGCAGGTGCATACACAAATGAACATTCTCTTTCTATGGCTTCTGAACCAGCTATGTTAAACAGAATAAATGCCTTTGTGCATGAATCTTTGTCAGAAAATGCAGCTTGTATGAAAATAATGTACTCTTGCTCAAACACTCTCCAAATCTCTGCAATATTATTATCAAATACAAGTGGACCAGGTTTTCAAAATCCTTCTGCCATGCCAACAAAGTATGCCTAAACACACTGCAAATATGGCCCTTTTAATTATGTATGAACATACACACACACCAGGTATTTATAATAAGATTCAAATGCACAACAAACTCTTCAAAAATACTGCACTTTGAGAATTATGCTTTGAATTGGCTGTATTTTGTGAAATACTGTACTGCAAGACTGTACAAACTTGCAAACACTTTGTAAACTTTGCATATCTTGGACAGCTTTAATTAATGCAAAAAACTAGCACATAGTAAAAAAAATGCTGTCATTTTCCTTATTTTGTACATTTTATGCAATCCGGACATTGTTTCAAACATTTTTGTAATTATTTTGAATATTTTTATCAGTTTCAGACATTTTACTTAATTAGAAATTCATTTTGAGCATTCTGAGTGCTTAATTTTATATTCTTTGAGTAAGAAATCATTTAAGCAAGTTTTAGTACCTGGAAATCGTTTCTGACCGGTTTTACGAGTTGTATGCGCAGTAGTGATTATCCATTCCTCTATATTCCTCCAACATTAACAGAGTGCCTCTTGGTCTTGATTCTGGATCCCACTTCTGATACCATATCGCTCGTCCTATGTTATGATTCAAGACAAACAGGTGGGGTAGTTCATTTATATGCTTTATTATATAGAAACACATCAGGATGGAAAGCAGTAACATAAAATATAAACAAACCGATTAACCAACTGACCATTACATACATCCATGCTTACATCTCAACAGCTCTCAACAAAATGGCAGTCTGGCTTGCACGTGATCAGTATTTATACACATGTGCAAGCCCATGGATAGCTTCTTAAAGGTATACATACATACAGATCTACACATGATATGTCACAGTACTCTAAATTCTAAACAGACTTGGTTTGGCATTACATAAACAGTTATGATAATTTACTATTGGACACCTTTGCAGCACCTATATGTGATGGAAAGGTATTTATGTGTTATTAAATAAACAAATGTCACTGCTCGTCTGTAAGAAACAGCTGTCTTTATTTCACTATGATAGACTAGAATTATGCATTCTAACTTAATAATTACAGTTACCATAATGTAAATCTTCCTGAGTGACAGATGTTAAGAACTTATAATTATTCACTAAAAAAATGCTGCTTCTGGGTACTGAACCTACACTCAGTAAAGCTGGTATTTTAATTGCCTAATGCAAGGAGAAGCACTTATTGAGGAAGGTATGCATGCTTGAGATGAATGATGAAGTATGCCTGCTCGAGATGCTGTTTGAGGGAATGAAAATTGCACTATGGCTTTAATTTTTACTTGATTTTATACTTACCTTGTGCCTCTCTGATGTGAGTTCATCTCTCCTGGTGCACCTCAAATTTGTAGTTATCGCCTCTGCAAATGTTGTGAGCAAAACAAGAAATATATATATATATATATATATATACATATATATATATATATATATATATATATATGTGTGTGTGTGTGTGTGTGTGTGTGTGTGTGTGTGTGTGTATATATATATATATATATATATATATATATATATATATATATATATATATATATATATATATATATATATATATATATATATATATATATATATATAAATATATATATATGGATCTACTTTCATTGGCACCATGGTAACCAAATGAAATGGATGAAAAGTAAGCCCACCATCCCTACTTAAATATACCAACTCCGAGATCGCACTACACGGAAAAGAAGGCAAAGTTCACCATGGTGGCCAAGTGGTTCTTTTCACAGGGAAAGGAATTCAGCAGACCATTTGTTCATTGAACTGGGGCTTTGATGGATTCAGCCCGGATAAGTACAATTCGTTGAAACATACTTTTGTGTAAAGAAAGTAGAGCCATAAATATATATATATATATATATGTCTGTGTGTGTGTGTGTGTGTGTGTGTGTGTGTGTGTGTGTGTGTGTGTGTGTGTGTGTGTGTGTGTGTGTGTGTCTAATTAAAAGGACTGAAATTTCACAACATCAAATCTCTGCTCATCAAAGACAAAAAGATCGAAGTTGTGAAATATCATACAGAAAAAAATCCCTAAAAGGTGAAAATATCTTCTTTCACATTTTTGCAGGGGGGCAAGCACCCCCTACACTCCCTGCTACTTAAATAACCAACTCTGAGATCACACTACAGTGAAGAAAATGATAAATGTCCTGTTCTGCACTGTACAGTGATCTCTATTCACAACGTTCGATATTTCACAACTTAGAGTTATAAATCCACGGTGAGAGCGAAGTACCAGCCTGGAAACTGAAGATTGAAGTTGTTTTCCAACAGTTAATCGAGCATGAAATGTTATATCCAGAAGCTTCCTTTTAAACTTCCCAGTTTTAATCTAACCAGTGCAAAAAATACTTTAGAATGACATCTTTTTACCATCTTTTTACCAAATGGTTACATTTTAAACCAACAAGCATCAAACAAACTACAAAAGTCAGCAGGCAGGTTTCACCTCATTGACATCATCAAAAGGAAGCTTCTGGATATAACATTTCATGCTCATTTAACTGTTGGAAAACAACTTCAATCTTCAGTTTCCAGGCTGGTACTTCGCTCTCACCGTGGATTTATAACTTTTTGTTTTTACTGGTTTTTGCACTTCTGTCTTTTATTTCACAACTTAGATCATCTGGTCTTCATACATCAGAGGTTTGATGATATGACATTTCGATCATTTGAAGTAGACCTATATATATATATATATATATATATATGTGTGTGTGTGTGTGTGTGTGTGTGTGTGTGTGTGTGTGTGTGTATATAAATACATATATATAGTCAAGCAACTAATAGTTGCATATAAGGCACTCTACCTACGTGAAAATACACCCGCACTGAAAAACCTTATTACCCCATACAGTAACTCCAGGGCACTATGCTTATCAGACAGACTCTTAGTACAAACATTCAAGACTAACAACTTAGCTGGTAACAGTCTATTTGCCAACTCAGTGGGCAAAACTTGGAATTCACTGCCTAGTGATCTTACTTTAATATTCTCAGTAACCCAATTCAAAAAAAGTCTAACACAATACATTAAAACACATTGGCTATGTCCTTGTGCCAAGGCCGATTAACTCCATCCTGCAACCATGTGCTAATAGAGGACTTCTTGCTCCACTTTGACTTCATCCTATCTGTTTGCCAGTAACCTACCAGCCTGTACTAATTTATGACAATAACCTTCCAGCTTGTATTAATATGTGACACTCTTTGTGACCTTTGTGACAGTCTCCTTAGTGAATGGAATACTGTACTGAATTGGTTTACTGTTATTTCCATGTATATATATATATATATATATATATATATATATATATATATATATATATATATATATATATATATAATAATATTTTTATATTTTATGTCTGGAGCTTTTCTCCCCAGGCCTTCACTGAAAAGGACATGTATCCAGTCGGACTATCCCGGTCAACAAATATAAAATAAAATAAAAATAAATAAATATGGGTCTACCTGACAATGCCGAAAGCTGACAATGCCGACGATGAGAACACTGACACCAGAAGATCGACAACTGAGATGACCGACGAATGAAAACCCTGACGCTGAGAACACCGACATGTGAAAAGGCTGTGTAAGTATGCGGTAGTGACGGACATTAGGGTTAGGGTGCGAGTAAGGTAAGTGTGCGATATTGACGGACTCTAGGGATAGGGGTGGGTTAAGTGAGTTAGGGTTAGGGCGCGAGTTAGGTGAGTGTGCGATAGTGACAGTCTTTAGGGTTAGGGGCAGGTTAAGTTAGGGTTAGGGTGCGGGTTAGGTGAGTGTGCCATAGTGACATTCTTTAGGGTTAGGGGCGGGTTAAGTGAGTTAGAGTTAGGGCACGGGTTAGGTGAGTGTGGATAGTGACAGTCTTTAGGGTTAGGGGAGGGTTAAGGTTATAGATAGTTGTGTATGTAAGGTTTAGTGTGGGTTTGTAAGGATTTTGGTGTGCTTGTGTTGTGTGTGTGCTTTTTGGACAGGGGATTTGTTTTGTTTGTTGATTGTCGGGATTGTGGTGTGTCGGGCATGTGAGGTTTCGTGTTTGTGAACTTTCGGTTATGTGGTGTCGGTGATTTCATTGTCGGTGTTGTAGTGTGTCGGTGTTGTCAGGTAGACCCATATATATATATATATATATATATATATATATATATATATATATATGTCCCATTCATAACACTGAAATTTTATAATGTTGAATTTCATAACACTAAGACCATAACATCGAAAATTCAAAACACTGAACACCCAAAACACTGAAAACTAAGAACATTGAAAGTGTGCTTCATAACATTGAAAACTACATTGCACAAGTAGATATCACCTCCACCTATACCACCTAACAAACACACTTTCTATTTGCCCCCCATCTCCCACACCCTTGTAAATTAAATATACCAACTCCCAGATTGCACTACAGTGGAAAAAAGTTAATTTCCTTACAGTGAGGTTAGGAAATTAACTTTTCTCCACTGTATTGCAATCTTGGAGTTGGTATATTTAATTTACGAGGGGTGTGGGGGGGTAGAGCCACCCACATGGGAGGTGCAGGGGGGCTTGCCCCCTTCAGAAATGTAGTAAAAAGTGTGTTTGTTAATCATGTGGTGTTGTAGCTGAAGAGGATGTTTTTTCTATATGCACTGTAGTTTTCAATGTTGTGAAGCACTTTCAGTGTTCTGTGTTTTCAATGTTTTGGGTTTTCAGTGTTTTGGGATTTAGATGTTATGTTCTCAATGTTATGAAATTCAACGTTATGAAATTTCAATGTTATGAATGGGACCCATATTATATATATGGTTTCACTTTATAATCCCGAAATACTGAAATATCGAAATTCAATATCTCGAGACTGTAAAGCCAAACACTGAAAAACCCGAAACCCCAAAAGTACAAAATTCAAAATCATGGCTGCCCACATACACACTCCACACACAAACAAGCACACATACATCTTCCTCCCTACATAACAAACCAACAAAACACACACAAACACAGCAAAACAAACAAATATGTGGACCTTACATATAAGCAGGGGGGCAAGCCCCCCTGCAACCCGACACCCCCGCTACTTATATATACTAACTCTGAGGTTGCACTAAAAACACAAACACACAAAAACCACCACTACACATTCTACACTCCCCTTGCACAAACACACATCACATAAGTACAAATACCACCACTCTCAACACTTACTCACTCACAATCTTACCGACCGACCCTAACCCACACCTCAAAACTCCAAACAAACTCACACACACTAAAATCTCTACCCAAAACCCCTAGTAAAGCATCACTTACCTAAATCACCAGCTACATCCACATACCGCATCACACATCACGAACACAGGGAATCCCATGGCACGTACGTGCCTCCACAACCATGGACTCGATATTTCCGCATTCGACATTTCCAGATTCGGGATTCTGCACTTTTACGCAAGTGCATTTACGATACTTCGGTCTCGAGCTACTGAAATTCGATATTTCAATAGTTCAACATTCTGAAGTGAAACTATATGTGTGTGTGTGTATATATATATATATATATATATAGAGAGAGAGAGAGAGAGAGAGAGAGATAAAAGCATAATGAGTAACTGTGTTGGCTAGCTAGTTAACTACTGCCTTATCATTGACAGGTCATGGGTCAATATACTTACACAACTGAGGGGGGTTCCCAGTCCCAAATTCAGCCTCCCACCAGCTTAGGAAGTCCTGCTTGCACTTTTTAAGGTGACTATAGTGGTGATAACATTGGTCACTTTTGCATGGAATGCCAGTTGCACTGGGGACAGCCTTGCTATTCCAAGCCTCAGCCTTATAGTCAGACACAGTATAATCCCCCTTACTGCAGTAGCTTACAGCTGTAGTGTTTCATGAGGAGTGCCACAAATAACCTGCACTCCTCAACATTCCACCTTTGTGCTCTAAATTTAGCACCATTCTATCCCTCACTAACCACGTCTGCAACAGTTAAGCTAAAAAAATATGTCTGAATTGGCACCTAATTCAGATTTCACATGCCAATGATATTGCACAAACATACACAGGCTTGCCAACTGCATTTGTATGATTGAAAGCAGATGCACTCCTTGGAAAACACATTGACACTGCTTATAGTACATAGCAGTAACGGTGTGGAACATAGGATTGAGCTGTGCCATGTTTGTGATGATTCACCTACTATAGCAAGTTCAAATGTTCAACAATGGACTGCTTACTGGCATGGGTTTTAAGGGTTGCACTTTAGAAGTTGAAAGATGCTGAATTCTGACATTATCATGTTGGGGCTTACTCAATGTTAAAATATTACTGTACCAGCTTGGAATTGACTCCATGGGATAAAGGATGCAAGAATTGCACCTAAATGCACTAACTGATATTGTCACAGGAGAAATCTGGTATGTAGTGATACCTGAATGAATGGAGATACATTTCAAAGAGGTGTATATGAGTGTGGTTGTAATTATGCCTTGGAATGCATTGTTATGTAAAAGTCATTCTTTCTTAAATATGTTTCACAGGATGCAGTTGAATCTCATAATTAATATAGGTTAGTTTATGTTACATGCATGCTTCTGAAGGCAAAAGGGTCTTAAACACATAACTTGGATATGTGCCCATCATATGTATGCTAGTGAATTTCATATGAAATATATTCATTGTCATGTTTAGGAAGGGGGATATACATTATGCTGTGTTTATCTCTAAAACAATAGTCGTGTATGCTAAACAGCACATTTCATTATACAAGGCTTACTGGTACATTGATACATTATTTACAAAAAGCAGGTTTAACATTAACAATTTTCTTTACTATTACAGTCCTACTCAAAAAAAGTTGTGAAAAATGTGCTTTGTACACCCTTTTTAAAAAGTATTTTGTAGCTGGATCCAAACACTTAATAAGTTGTATTATTTATCAAAAGTCACTGCCATTGCACATTGTGCCATATAGATAGTTGTATGACAGGGGGATTTTCTCCTCTCAATGCTGTCCAGAATGCTGAAGAAAGTGCACCCTTGCCTGGCAAGTTTGAACTACCCAAGACAGCCTAAACTAATTTTTTCACTTTTTTCCTTAGGTAGTAAACTGTGTTTGCATGCTGCCAAGTGGAGAGCAAATGTACCTTAAAATGGGAAAAAATGGAAAAGTAAATATTGTAAAGTGTTCTGTAAATAGTGCTCAAGCAATGCTTCATGTATATAATTTCAGTTGATTCACCTCAGTTACACTTTGCATCACAGAGAATGTTACCTGACAAGTGCATTTTCTTGAATAATTACTATCCAGAATGTTGTCAGCCACAAAAATCTGCCAGGCATGTTTGAGCTAGCTAGGGTAGCCTAAACAAAATGTTTCACTCTTTTGCTATGTAGTGAACCGCAAAAGAAGATAATTAAAAAAAGACGTATTATGATAAATTGTAATGTGATCTCTACATAGGACTCAAACCATATGCCTTATTCCTCTTTACTCACTTCAGTTACACCTTGTACCAAAGAATTTGACTTCTGTCAGGAGCATTTACTAAAGTAAGTACTCTCTTTGTTGTGGGGGGGCCGCACAATGACACAAGATATGTTTGAGCTACCTAAGGTAGCCTAAACTAAATTTTTCACATTGCTTAAGGAGTGAACAGTATTTGTGCACTGTGGAGAGCAAATGTACTTTAAATGAAAAACAAAAATGGAAAAGTATATATTGTGAATAATGACAAAGTATTCTGTAAATAGGGTTCAAGCAAAGGTTTGTGTGTCTTATTTCTCTCAGCTCATTTCAGTCACATCTTGTACCACAGAATTTGACATCTGCAGTTACTAAAGTAAGTACTCTTGCTCTGTTGCAGGAGGTAGAACAATAATGCCAAGTGTGTTTGAACTACCTAATGCACCCTAAACTAAAATTTTCACTTTTCTCTTTGGTAGTAAATCTTTGCATGCTACAAAGTGGAAAGCAAATGGAAACGATATTAGAATCGCAATACATGTTAGAGAAACTGCAGAAAGTTAATGAAATGCAATGCATGTGTATGTGCAGCAATGACCAGAGCAAGAAATGCATTCAAGTGAATATTTCTTCCATTTCACATCTCCTTGTAACATCAAATGTACTTTGTGGAGCATATACCAAAAATTATAATGACAAATTATGTTCAAGTGGCCAGACTAATGATCACGTTATTAGCAATAGTGACAGCAGTTGATTGTTAAGCAATAACACAATGCTATCACAAAATGTGATTTAATGTGTGTTCAGACAATCGTCTGTAAAAGTAGCACATCCGCGGATTTGAACCCTACATCAAATATACTAGCTAATTGTACTTATATTTTGTACCATAGAGAAAGTTAACTGTCAGATATATTTTCTTCTCTGAGTACTATCCAGAGTGCTGATGGCTGCTCAATACATCCAGATAGGTTTGCACTACCTATGGCAGCCTAAACTATATTTTTCACCTTTTTCTTTAAGCAGTAAAAGTGATTTTCATACATAGTGGCATGCAAATGATACAAGAAAAACTAAATAAATGATGGTATATCAAATACTTTACACGTTTAACCAAATGTGTTTGCAACAGAGACCTGTATGGATTTGAACACTCAAACAAGAGCATTGAAAGCAATTATTTCACTCTAATTTCTCAGAGTTGCCACAGACAAAGACATATATTAATAAGGTGAGAAAGAGTTTAGACATAATGGCGATGTGACATTGTATCAAGTCACATTGACAGTGCAACACAAACAAGTTATGAAAGTTGTCTTTTCAGATTTGACTGTGAATATCTGGATGACTGGGATATTGCCAACAGTTAGCACAGGTACGTACTCACACAATATTAAATTACAAGCAATGCAGGTGTATTCCTTTCTTTCTGTCTGTTGCAGCCTTTCATTATCTGTGCTTTCATAATAACAACCCTATGTCTGTTTTCTTGCCATATGTTATCTTTAACAATGCTTACAGTACTCCATTTAATATGAACAACATTTTCTACTAAGGCCCAGTAACTATGGTCATTTAAGCCAACATTTGAATTTTAAGACTGGACCTGGTGTTCTCCTAAATCAGTCAATGTAATTGCAGACTTTCTCTAAGTTTCTTCTCCTTGACACAAACTTAGTAGGTGTATATCAAAGAGGAGAGACTGTGAAAACTGATTGCTCCTCCAGTCAGAGTAATCAAAGACACCTGTAAGCCATTAACAGGGAACCCTTCTTAATGCTGGTCCTTATATTGCTAGGGTATGTATATGTAATTGTGTAAGCTCTTGCATCATGTTAACATTCCCTACACTTAGTGCAGTTTTTGATATTTAGGAATGCTAATGATTTGATATGTTATTTGCATACTCCTAGTGCTCACAGGGTTGACTGCACTATATATAAAGGTAATGGTGTAGCTAATGTCCATGTATTGTACTGGGGAGGGTGTTTTGAAACACAAAGGTCAATACTACTACTAAAACAAGACTTTGGGAGATTTATCTGTTTTCTACAGTGCTGCATGGTCAAAGTGTGTAAGCATTTCTTAAGTAATGCTTTAAGTTTAATGTTAAAAGGTGAAGTGCAGTAACATCTGAAAAGCATTTGTATAATTTTAGATTTCTTTACTTTTCACCTTTCCTTTTGCCATAGTCATGTTTGCATTTCTATATTATGCTGTGAAATGCTACAGTTTATTATTATTATTATTATTATTATATTTTGTATATCATGTTTTCAGACTTGTTGCAGATGGTTGTATTGTAAGTAGGTAGTAAGGCCTGGTGTTTTTATCTGAGTTAACTAGATAAAAAATGTTCTGTTTTTTTTTTTTTCTATTTCTACCAGAATGAGAAAAGTGTTACTTTTCTAATGCTGCATTTATAATTGTCATTGTTAATGCAGCCATGTATTACAAAGTTTAAAAATGTATTATAACCATTACAGAAGGGTTATACATTTTATGCTTATAACTGAGTTTTAAATCTACTTCTTTTTTTATTGTGAGTGGGTTGGGGGGGATTGAGTGGAGGGATTGGGGTGTAACTTGTATGTAGTCATAAGTTAGCACTTACACATAGAAATTGCTTGTGTTCATGTTGGTTGCATCCAGTTATACAGACTGTCTGTTCTTTTCATATATAATTATGTATGTCTGTTTTCTGTTTCTCCTCATACAGGTGTATGGCACTCAAGAAGGCATCTATACCCCGTAAGCCACCATATAGTGATGTAGAAAATGGAGTCATTATCCAGGCCTTACATCAACACAGAGATTTTCTGCTAGGGAGAGACAGACATGATGAATATGCTCAAGACATTATATGGCTTCAGGTGGTCAATGACCGTAATACAGTTGGAAGCCATGGGAGACCCTACTCCCAGATAAGACACTGTGCAACTGGAATCATAACCTCTGCCCACCAAAACTGCCTCGAAACAGGTAGCAATGGAGGGGTGGCCCTGTGACCAAATCACCACTGGCTGAAGCTGAGAACTTCCTGCCCACTATCAGAGATCAAGATAGCTCATCAGAAGGTTCCACCAGAATCCTTGAAGTTGGTGCAGATGTAGATAATAGACAGAGAGTATCACAAGATCTTCCAGTATGCAAGAAGCAAGTGTCATTGTTATATCTGCATATGCATATATCTAAGTTGTCTAAGATATAGATATATATCTTCTAGATATTTATATAGAGAGAGAAAGTAAGACAGTGATAACATTGTGTGTCAGTCTGCAGTCATACAGAAAGACTGGAGTTTCTTTGTGTTTAGGAGGGGCAACCAACTGTTTTCTAACTTTTTTATGAGGACCTTTTTAATTTACTCTTGTGAAGGAGACTTCTCTTTTTCTTGTTTCATTTGCATTGCAGTACTTAACAGACCTCCTTCCTTTCTATTCCTCTCATACAGGAACTTCTGGATCGCGGGCTGCCAGTCCAGCTCCAGGTGGTAAACACACATTTGTTTATTGTTAATACTGTATATATAAAGTAGATTAAATGGGGTCTAAACACCCTTCTACTTAATACCTGAGGTGTTGCAGCAGCAGTACCTTTATTTAAAGCCTGTTGCACATACAGGTTAATGACAGCAGCAGCAACCCCTAACATTTGTTTTTCTAAGTTTAATCATGTCTGTAGTCTAAAGGGTTTTGGTGTTCATGGCAAAAGCCTACACTGTGTGTACACAATTTCTTTATAGCTTCCTGAATAGCTTCGCCATTTTGGATTGGGTAATTAGCATGCACTTCTAGAATTTATGTTTTTATTAGCATATTCTGATTTCCCTTTGTTTAGTGACTCTAGTGCCACTACATGTCATGTAGAGCCACTTAATGAATAAAAATTAGAGTACACTCAGCACTGCCAACATGATCGCTGCATTTATTGTAGCTCTTTATGAATCCTGACCATTGTCTCCCTTCACCCCTTGTTAATTATATGTACTAATTCAGAGATTACAAAATCCCAGGAGAAATGGAATGCTCCCTTACCCAGGGATTGTTGATCTCGCACACCTATCAGTTAACCGCTTAGTCAACTATCTGCAGTCATAGTCAACTAGACAGTTGACAGCTTTACCCCCACACTTGATAGTTTCAGGTACACCAATATATATATATATATATATATATATATATATATATATATATATAAATATGTATATATGTATATATATATATATATATATATATATATATATATATATATGCAGTGGTTAATGTTGTCACCTCACAGTAAGAGGTTCTCTGGTTCGATTCTCGGCTGGGGTGCCTTCTGTGTGGAGTCTGCATGTCCTCACTGTGGTCGCGTGGGTTTCCTCCGGGTGCTCCGGTTTCCTCCCACATCCCAAAGACATGCAGTAGATGGATTGGACACTCTAAATTGGCCCTAGGTGTGAGTGTGTGTGTGCCTTCTGTGGAAGGTTGGGTGCCGGGCTGGCAACTCGACACTGTAAAACTCCACTGCCAATCATGAGCAGACATATGATCCGCTGTGGCGGCCCTTAACCTGGAAAAGCTGAAAGAAGATATATATATATATATATATATATATATATATATATATATATATATATATATATATATATATATATATATATATATATATATATATAGATATACATATATATATATATATATATATATATATATATATAGATACTGATTACAAAACAACTACATTTTTATATTTTCATACATATAAGTAGTTTATTTTTTACATATGTTGACTCTTTGCTGATTTATATATTAGTGTGTGTTTCATTTGGCACCACATAACACAATGAAGATCTAGAATATGATTTTTGCAGTCAAAAAGCCACATCCTGATGCTTAATATCTCTTTAAATTAATTAGAAATATTATGCTAGACTCTATACTTTAGAGATGAAATTCAACTTTACTGACTGTTACTCTGAGTTTTCAACACTATACAATGTTAATGTATTCCCCACAAAAAGTTGAAAATATTGAACACTGCCTAGCTTGCAGTGGTATGAATATATAATTTTGCTGCATGAATGGAGTCAAATGCCCACCACAGGTAATGAGTTCCACTCACGACCATCCTTCGATCTGTCTGCACTGTCATCATGATACAGAGAGAAGGAAGAAAGCTTTCCATAACAAAAGATGAAGGATTAGATTTGCTTAGGTCCTTATCTATTAAGAAGGATGCGTTTCTTTTTTATCGCACTCTCTCTTCCTTTCTGCCACACTCAAGCAAATAAACTAAACAAAGCCAAAGGGAATAACCCTGTTAAAACTGAGAGTTAGATTTGAATGAACGGTAGGCCTTCTGGCTGACACATGCAGAATATTCTTCATGGTACCTATGAATATAGGATACATTTTATGTAAAAAATCGACATAAAGACATTAGAACATAAACAATGAATGCAGGGAAAATGTGTCTTCTCTTGCCATACCAAAATATGTGTTTTGTTTATACTGTCATAGCAAAGAAAAGAAGGTCTTTTCTGCAACATTCAGAAAAATAAAATACTTGTGTATATCAAAGTGCAGAAGGAGCTTTCTGTTTCTGTGACTTGTACAACCTGTATACAATGAATAATTAAAATGTAAGTACATGTGTGTACACACTGTATTAGATGCATACAAATAGGGAAAGTGAAAAAAAACAATGAGCATTAAGTAGGGACAGAAAGGTTTGTTAAGTATGCAGATCTCACTGTTGTACATACACAGCAAGATGACAGAGGAAGAGCCTTTTGTGTAATCAGCATCTCACAATAATAAATATTTTGTGTGCTAACAAGGAACATAAAAAATAGAATATCTGACAGTCTGTTGATTGGACAACATGAGACCAAGAACAGAAATTTCTGCATCGTAATTTATGCATTATTAGAGTATAGTTTATACACATCCACACATCATGTTTGAAATCCCTGTGTAATTTTTAATGAACACTTAATCTGAGAAAATGCATATATGGACTTTGGCAAGAGTTTGACTGCTGAGTCCATGCAAACTGGCAATTCCTAGAGCTTTCTAAATTTTTAAACACATCCCGCTCAGCAGATTCAGATAAGAATTTCAATGTAGGCAAATTAAATGTATTTCCCATTTTTCGCTTTTCTCTTCTTGCTGCAGCATAAAGACACAGCTTTATCTCAATATACTTTGTTTTGTCATGCTTTTGAAGGCTAATAAATATGTGTTAAAAACAGAAGCTCAGCAATGCTTATCTCTTAATGCATCGCACAAGTTTAAGTGTTATTTGTTGATTAATGGACACTGTGCATCCCATGAAACGTTTCTGTTAATACTACTGTTCTCATTTTACAATGATTCCATGTCCAATATACTTAAAGAATGACATGTCTTAAAGTAATTTAGATGAAAGACATATATTGTATTCCCCAATAAGATAAAGAATATAAATTCAACTGTAAAAAAGAAACAATGAACCATATAATTTTATTTTATGAGTTAAAACATTTCAGCATTATTATTCTGTGATATAAAATGTTACCAGTTAATTACAAAACATAAGTATACCAATGTTATAAAAAGAAATTATGGGCAGTTGGACAAAAAATATGCCACAGTATATAAAGTATATAAAACCTATGCTACTTTAGTTTGTTATATCAGAGTTACAAAATGAATAATGCAGAAAGGACAGCCTTAGGGAATGCAACAACAGGTACAGGCAGGTTCACTTCAGGCATATACAGTTCTGACAAGATGTAAATCCTTTGGGGACTAATTCTGATATATGTTTTGGCAAGGCTGCAGGGACATAATTAGAGTTATGCACTGGATGCATCTGAGTATACTTTCTTGGAACAGGAGAGAGTAGAACAAGACTGATAAAGAAGCCCCATATTAAAAACAAAATTAGAAACTTAACTAAGAAGCCATGATCTGAGACTGCAAGATAAATGAGAGGTCATCAGGTCTTGTTTTAACATGCTCCATTGTCTCACTAAAAGTTATAAAAATGATGATGTACAACTGCTATGTAGAATGTCTCCAGTGCACCACGGTAATCATTGCAATCATCAGTTCTTTCAGTTAGTCAAAAGTTCTACCTGAGATGACATAGCTAAGCTGATTCCTTATTGGCTGTTCAGTACTGACTGACATCAAAATCGATATGTCTTCATAAGAGGGGTGGGCTTGCAGGGTCTGGAATGGGAGAAAAATGGACAAATGCACACCAGCACACACACACACACACACACACACACACACACACACACACACACACACACACACACACACACACACACCAGGATGATGTGTGAGACTGTAGAAAAGTGTTTGTGGTTTATAGTATCTGTTCTGCACTGAATGCTGATTTTCTTTCATTAGCATTAACATCACTTTGATCAGTATATTAGAATCCTTTTTGGCATCTGTTTTTTTCTGAAATGGAAACAAGTGCTGAAGGTTTATGGCTGGCTAGGTTTGTAGATGATTGCAAGCTGGGGGTTATCATTGATTCCCCTGCAGACACTAGCATTCTTCAGGAAGGTCTATCTCTGACTAACAAATGGTGCTAAAGCCATAGTCTTGAATGCTTATAAATGCATAATTGTACTCTTTGGGAAGTCAACCATTGTGGTTAATTACCATGTTGACAATACACCCCTAAGAGTTAACCTACTGATTCGTGATCTGTGTACATATGTAGATAGTAGCCTTAACTTTGACCACCACGTGGCCACAGTAGTGAGAAAATCCTTTTAAGTTGCACAGCTTATAAGTAAGGTCATGGCATCTAGGTCCAAAGAGGTTATTATCTCACTGTACTCTGCCCTCATCAGACCAATCTTACAGTTCAGTGTTCCCTTTGGTATGTACTTAACCAGACACATGGAGCAACTAGAGCAACCTCAAAGGTTCCTTACAAAAAGAATACAAGGCATAACAAAGCTGCATTATGCAGAGCACCTTAATTCACTTTCCCTCTCCTATACATTTCTGAGGGGTGATCTATGCCTGGCTTACAAGGCATCCACAAGCCCCACACTTGTGAATCTCCTACATATTTGTAAGTTAAAGATTACCAGAAATACAAGGTCTAGAGACCTGAATTTTGTGTGTGACATAAACAGAACATGCTGGAGAGACAGATATGCATCCCAGAGACTGCTCATCATACGGAACAGGTTTCCCATCCCTGTGAAGCTGAGTTCATTTACAACCCGGTTTAAGTGCAATGTAATAGATGGGGAATAGGAAAGTTACACAGGCCTGGCACCCATGTCCCTTATGGAGAGAGGCAGATTATAAATGCCTAGCCCTTAATGACGTATTTGGATAGAAGACATCATTATTCTTTTGGGAAAACTTGGCCAGGCTTAGAAAGCCCCCCCCCCCCCCCGGATCATTTGCCTAGTAACAGTCTATGAATCTATGAATCTATGACTCACTGGCTTGGCTATTTTAGACATATTCAGATTATAAGGACTCAACAATGAAACAGGAAATCACTTTGATCAGTATATTAGAATCCTCAAATCATTGATACTGTGGGCAGTAGTGTGTGTGTGTGTGTGTGTGTGTGTGTGTGTGTGTGTGTGTGTGTGTGTGTGTGTGTGTGTGTGTGTGTGTGTGTGTGTGTGTGTGTGTGTGTGTGTGTGTGTGTGTGTGTGTGTGTGTGTGTGTGTGTGTGTGTGTATATATATATATATATATATATATATATATATATATATATATATATATAGAGGTATATATATATATATATATATATATATATATATATATATATATATATATATATATATTAATAAAAGTACTTTCTTAGCACCTGTGGAGTTAGTATGCTAAAGTAAGGAAGAGTGGGGGAAAGCCCCAAAATTGTGGGATATGGAGCTATCCAAGACTCCATTGTAAATGTTTTCTTTTTTTGGTTTTATGCATGTGTGGGGGGGATGGGGGTAGAAGTTATAATGTAACAAGTGTGCAAGATTGTTTCCTTGCATTTTTAACTATTTCCTTATGTAGAATTTCAGCAGTCAGTCATTGTATCTTTATTATTTTTAATTCTGCTAAATTATGGTCGACAATTTTGGCTTTCAATACTTATTGATATTCTTTTAGATGATAAACAGTGAGATAGCTGGAGACATACATAGAAGAAAAGTGTGTTATTGCAAAGTGATTAAAAAGCTGTGATATTACCTATCTTATAAAATGCTTTTGTTATGAAAATGCTGCTTCGCTAATAAAATACTGCTAAATAATAAATACTGATAACTAATAAATAAATAATAAATGATGTTGAGCTGCTATGTACTACCTAAATAATACAAGTAGAGTGAGAAATAACGAACACCAAAACCAAGTAAAATATATGAAGAGGATCATCAAAGGAACACTGCAGCACTAAATCCAGAAAATTTATTGAAAAAAGTTAAGCGCTTTTGTCAAAATCACAAGACTTCATCAGAACAAGAACATACAAAAAATGCCATATTTAAATACCCTAACCCTTACAGCCATTGGTTGACAAAGCAAACATCATTTCCTGTAAAACAATTAAGCAGTTTAAAAAGACAGTAACACATAATCACACTAACTACCCACTACAACACACCAATTGCCACCTACCAACCACTTAGACATTAGTGTATTATGTATTGAAGTATGGTTTAAAACACAGATCTTGAATAAAATCACAAAAAAGCTGATTTTAGTTTTAATACAGTACTAACGGATAACTTGTCATTGAGCCCAGGTGGTTGATGTGCATTTAATTTAATCTGCCACTTGAGCTCTAAATATTCAAGGAAGTCATCATCGGGCCCCCCTCGTGGACCCAGGTTAAGTCTTGTGATTTTGATGAAAGTGCGTAATTTTTTTCAATAAATTTTCTGGATTTAGTGCTGCAGTGTTCCTTTGGTGATCCTCTTCATATTTTTTACAACAAGTAGAGTGCATACATCACCTGCAAAAAGGTACATAAAAAGAAGAGCCTAGAGTGACATGAAAGTGATGTTTGTCTATTACTGAAGAGGAAATATTATACCCATGAGTATAGTCGCCTGAAAGCTGAGTAAGACAGACCTTTCCTTCTCAGTAAAAGAGAGAGATATATAGTCAAGAACATAGACTGTTGGTCGTTACCAGCATGTAATCTGACTGAAAGTGATGTTTTCATCGCTTTGATAGGAAGTATTATGACAAAGACTGGACACTTGGTAGATAGTAACTGAGAGTTTAGTGAAAGAGAAGGAATGCACCAGTTGTTCTGATTTTTAGGGTTACATGAAAATGTTCAGAGATTTCCATAAACAGTTGGTTCATGTGAAATCAGCTTTGTATATGGCCCTTTCCTGCTACAGAAGTAAAACAGTTTTCAGTTACCTTTATATTTCACTGTAAATACAGTTCTCTCTGCTGAATGTGTAATATACTTTGCCAGTCTCTCTCTGAGTGTACATATATATATATATATATATATATATATATATATATATATATATGCATGATAAGGTATACAATTCAATAAATGTTGTCAATGATGGAGTTTAATTAGGAAATCAGGTTTGTGTTTTCATTTGATCTAAACCAAAATGTTCAAGCCCATTTAATCAAAAGCTAATTTGATTGAAATCCATTTCACACAAAACCTTCTTTACAGCAGATATAATCAGATATTTCCCTTGGGAGTTCTCAACTCCTATGATAAGAAATTATACTATCAGTTCTGTCAAATGATTTTTCAGTCAAAAGGGTTTTCAATCAAATGAGTTTTTGATCAAATGGGCTCCGCTATTTGGATTTACATAATGAAAATTAGACAATATGATATAAACCTGTTCATCTGAGTACAGTGAGTACAAGCAAACATCACTAGGATGACAAACATTTCATTGGCCAAAAGCATTTAAGATAACAGGCATGGATGAATATTTATGAAGCACACGGGGCCTCACTCTACTCTCTGCCCCAACTGAGGGCTTTTCTATCCTTCTGGTTCAAATTCACATTCCCCTACATTACAGAAAAGGATAGATGGGTATCATAGATAATTCCTTAACCATGGTTAACTAATCTTCTGTCAAGGTCTTCCTTAGATGGTATATATGCTGTCTGTGAACAAATATCAGCCTCCCTGTCTTTGATCAATATGTGTTCATAAAGAGAAGCTGATTTGCAGACTGGGGAGACATGTTGTTACACAGCAAATGGTCAGCTGATATGAGAACAAAACAAGAAAGTATTTATTTAATTTCATTAATGTCATAAGTGAGATGTGTATCCAGTCATAAAATATGAGTTATTGCCAGTAGAGGGACAGGGCTATTGCCAGTTGTTCAAATAATTTTAATGACTATAGATCTTGATTGTTAGAAGCAGTGCTTGAACTACCCAAAGTAAACTAATTTAGGAAGGATGCCTTTCAATTAGTTAAACTTGACAACGAGGGGTAAAATCTGACAAAACTGATTATATTGGCAATGAGCTCAATCTGTTTGAGAAAACTGAACTGCATTACACCAATGAAAAAAAAGACCACAGCATTTATATTTTGATAATATTCATGATTTTTTTCTTTTATTATTATGCAGCCAATAATGCATATCTTTTTAAAAGAGGTTTATTCTAGGCAACAATTTGTCTGTAAAAGAAGATACAAGCACTATTTTGTGGCATTTCATACAAATTATGCATCACCCATGTTTTATTTTTATATTAGTTTATTACCAAAGTTTTAATGCATACCAACTCCAGTTGTGGAATGATTACAGCTGACAGCTTGCAAATGCTTATTACATTAGGGTCAATAAAGATGCTCATATCCCCATTTGTTACTCGGAAAAATAAAGGATAAATCAAAATTATAAACACATGGTAATAATATTTTAACTGATAACATTATTTATATGCCACTTAATATTCAAGCATTTCCAATGTCAAGATATAAATACAGAAAATTATCAATTGACACAAAATTCATTTAAAAAAGAAATAGTTTTATTACCTTTGATTCTAAAATTGCAACCTTAGTACATTTTATAACTTAATGACAAAATGTTGCACAAAAATTATCACTAGAACATGTCAGACTGCTTCAGAATTATCTACCTGTTTTCATAGATCCACCAAAAGGCATATATAAGAATTAGAATGTGCAAGGCTGACAAGTTGAATTACATACCATTTCAATAACATGCGGATATAAAGCTTATTTTCATGGTGTGGAACTTAATATGTGTCAGTTCTGAATCTTTGACAGTTTGCTATTACATGACTAATTAACTCATATTTATTCATAAAAGTTGCTGTTTCTGTCATAGCATGCATGCTTAACCACCTCCTCAAATTACAGATGTATATGAAATGGGATCTAGGACTTTTGAATGAAAGTTCAAAAGCCTGAATCCAGAACCACTGAACACACTTTAACGAAAGCACTTTCATCAAAAAAGCACTTTTGTTAAAGTATGTTTAAAAAAACACTAAATCTACTTGAATGCAGGGGAGCAAGCCCCCCTGCACCCCCCATGTGGGGGGCTGTGCCCCCCACCCCCCTACTTTAATATTCTTACTCCGAGGTTGAACTACAGTGAGGAAAAGAGAATTTTCCCTTACCGCACTGTAGTGTGACTGGAACAACAAGCATACTTACGCAAAAGTGTTGCTTCGGTGAACAGCACTTTTGCGCAAATGCTCACCAAATTAGGATTCGGTGAAAGATGCAGTCGAACATCTGTACAGATCCTATCAAGTGATACATTAAAGAAATACCAAGGATAAACCTATAATCACAAGCTATGTTTTGTGTATAGTTAAGTATAATTGAGTATTTTTCTGAGATCACTTGATTTAAAATTTCAGATTTTCATAAATGAAGGGTAGGGTTCAGAAACCAATAATGCACTGTGGAATCCTGTTTCTAGCAGAATTGCTCAGTGCTTTATAAGAAAGACTGGTGTAACTCTACAACAGTAAGAAGGCTCAAGCACAGTGCACCATTGTGATATCACTGAGGAAAACACGTGCTATTGTGAAAAGTTGGGGAAGGGTGCAGTTAATGGAAATAAGCCATATGCACATCACTTGAGTCTTTCAATGGGATTGAAATAGTTCAGTAGTGTTATTAAAAGAAATTTGGACCTTACAACTTGAGGAGTGAAGAAATAAAATTATTTTCCACTTTCTGACAGTGTACACCCATAAACGTCAATATCAGCAGCAGGGCTGTTAGTGCCACAGCAGGGTAAATACAGTAAAGCTGTGTGTGTGTGTGTGTGTGTGTGTGTGTGTGTGTGTGTGTGTGTGTGTGTGTGTGTGTGTGTAAGAGAGAGAGAGAGACTGTCTTGGTGTTGATGTGCATATGTGTAAATTGGCCTATATGTAGTGTGTGTGTGTGTGTGTGTGTGTGTGTGTGTGTGTGTGTGTGTGTGTGTGTGTGTGTGTGTGTGTGTGTGTGAGGCTGTCTTGGTGTTGATGTGCATATGTGACTATCTGGATATGTGAATTTGCCTATATATAATGGTGTGTGTGTGTGTGTGTGTGTGTGTGTGTGTGTGTGTGTGTGTGTGTGTGTGTGTGTGTGTGTGTGTGTGTGCTTGTGCATCAATATCTGTTTGTAGGTCTCTGTGCATCAGAGATGCAGGGGTCGATAAGAGGAACATTAGCATGGTTACTTCTAAATGTGCTATGCTCTGTTTATGGATATGCCAAAGAGCTGTTAACCAGCTTTTGCAGTTTTTGCTCCAAGCAGATGTGCATGTCTCTGAATTGCTTTTTTATCACTGCACCTCTGCCAGAGCTGTAACAATGTTACTGTGGTAATTTCTCAGAATTCTCCCCATCCATTTTTCTACTTATAGAGAATAGTGACAGTCTAGTCAGGTATTTTTGTTTGTTTTGTTTTAGTTTGCAACAATCCTATACATATGATATGGTCTGCTGGTAAAGTTCATAAATAGGGCAATCATATATTTATTATATTTAAATAAAATCGGAACTAAAAATGTTAATTTCTCAGATAGTTTGGTCTTCCTTTCACCACAAATGTTACATCAAATTGCTGTTTTGACTAGTATTGACATCAATGATTTTTAAATGCTTTGATTTCCTTTCTCTTTCTATATCGGGTGTTATTTTTTTCAGGGTGATCCAGCAGTACTGGTCTGCTTATATCACTTACTAAAAGTTGATGATGAGCAAGTTATACCCATAGTTGCTATCTGATGTTTCTGAGTATCCCATGACTTTAACCCCTTCTGTGATTTACGGGCAGATATTTTACTATGTGCACTGAAACTCAGTTTGTGTGCATGTGCACACATGCTTATACTTAACAAAGCAGTACAAGGTAAGATAAAGTACTTGTTAACAGGTCTGACTGAAAAGCACTGAGTAAGGCAGGTCTTTCAAAATCAGTGCTGTTAAGCTTTAACCACCTCACAGTCTACATAAACTACAAACTTAAATACACATGATGATGGCTAAGACAGCTCTCTCACTTTAAAAATAGAGCCTGTCCCCTATAACCCTAGGAGGTGCTTATCATGTACCATAGCTGTCAAATTCTTTGGTGAGAATTAGGGACAAAGACAAAATTAATGAGTAGACAAAGGCTCAAATTCAGGGTAATTTTTTAAAATATTATTTTAATTCACTTAGAATGCTACCAGAACATACACACATGCATTTTCTGAACAATAACAAATATGAATAAATATGAAACCAACGTCTTACTTTATGCATTGTAATTCACAGTGATTTGCCAGAAAATTGGACATTTTATGAGTTACAGGGAAAATATGATTCAAAATCATAGGCATTCTGCAAAATCGAAGATAACCGAGAGGTATGTGTAAAGCATAAGCTAAGTTTTATTAGAATAGCAACTAATAACTTGTAACTAGAAAGCTGTCTAATAATAGTTCATTCTTTTTCTGTTGCTGACCTTATTTACATCTGCATTGTTAATCCTATTGTGATGATATAGATTCAGTCCATCTTCTATTCATGACTCAATTAAGAAAGAAACCTGCAGTGAAGGAAAACAGCAGTATAGAACTCAGTAGTGAAACAATTTCTACATAGGTTTGTAAGCAGGCACTAGGCTATCTGCCCAAATGCATTTATAAGCCAAGCCAGAATGTGTTGGCTTTCGCTGCCCCCTTAGATTAGTTCCCTGTGCCTCTGTCCAGCAGACCCACTGAAGTGATGACAAAAACATGGAGCTCAGTTCTTAACAAATCCGATCTCATTCCCAATTCTACAAGCCCTCAGTAGCATTCAGACTTGATAGGTCTCTTAACCCAGAAAACAAGTGCAGTTATGATAACTAAAGTACATTGCAGCTGTAATCTTTATGCCATTTTACAGATGGTAATTAATAGCTATCCCACACTCTGATCAGTGCTGTTTATGGGATCATTTTTGTCAATTTATTTTAATTATGTTTTATTGAAGCTACATTAATTTGTGCCAGCTGGTGGTGCACTGCAATGTTTATTTGTTTTCTCATTTTTATATCTCTATTGTGTCACCATGGAAATGGTACACGTAAGTAAATGGGTACACAGAACTTAACAGCAGGGATGCAAAGATATATGCTGCCTTGCAAAAAATATATCCTTTTTAGAAGTCATGTGTTCTGTATTGTGATCCAAAAATTAGACAAAGCATAATTTATGGTAGGATGATTCAGCTTAAATTAAGTAAACTTTAACTAAAAATGTGCATGAAATTATTTCAGGCAAACTGGGTTAATGACTGCACCAGTGTGACAATACAACTATGTTGTGGTTTATATTGTAAAAACAGTGTGATTTTCATCAGATTACCAGTCAGTATGTGTTTAGGCAACTTAGTCCCACAAACACAAAATTATGATGCAGTGTAAAGATGGCAAAAATAAGCAAGTTGTGCATAGAATAAGACACACAAATGGCACATTATGAGTGTGCAGTCATACAGCTAAAGTTCATTTTTTAACATTGTTTTTATTGAAAAAAAATAAAAACAAATAGCATTTAAATAACAACAGAAATATATAACAATACATAAAAAAGACCAAACTATTAACAAGTCATAAACACCACAAAAACAACTATATACAATGGTGTCTACTAAAGATCAAATTGTTTTTTGATCTGTTCACAGCCACTTGTCATCAGTTAAGTCAAAGAGACACTCCTTAATTTTCCACAATGACATTCCTGACACCTATCCATCTTGCCAGTCACAAATAGCATCAGTGTTCAGCAGAAATTAACATGAGCATAAGTTCATGGATTACAGAGATATGACCATGGGGTGAACCGGTACTATGCCATCCTGACACCTCTGGATTGCTTTTTGTTTGTGCCCTGCATACTCTCTCACCCAACTTCTGGTGAGCAGAGATGATAGTGTGTTTCTAGTCCACTGACAAACTGCTGATATTTTCCTAATCATATTGTTGAAGATTAAAGCCCATAGTCTGCAATGGGAATTGCTTTCTTAAGTGAAAAGTCCTGATCCAAAGTAGCATAGAGTGCTGGAGGTCTTTGCTACAAGTCCCAAACAAGAACTAGCATTTTCCTTTCATGTCTGCAAGATTTCCAACCAATGCCTAAACTTAAGGCTTTTCCTGCATCTATATGTGTATTTGTATAAGTCTGTACAAGATAGGTGAGTCAGTAAAATGATCCTTAATCTGTGTCCTCGTGGCAATTTCCTCAGGGATCAGGATAACATTTCATTATGATTCATGAGTAGCAATGATGTGTATTTGGCTTTGCAGACAATCCCTGGCCAAAATATAAGAACATTAACAACCTTGTATATTATCATCATCATCACTGATCCCCCTTTTCCCATTTTCTCCACGGGGTCAGGGTATCATGCCAGCTGTGGCAATCTCTGTCTATACAGTGCACCCTCCTGCCTTCTTCAACACTCATGTCTCACTGTGGCAGGTTTCTCTCACACAATCCATCTGCCTCTTTTTCTGGATGCCCTCATTTTCTCTTGCCTTCATCATGTCTGTCCCAAATCTTCCTCACCATTAAGAGCCTTATACATTAGAGGATATTAATGCTGAGTAACAAGTGCAAGTTGCTGTATCACATAACCTGTAGCAAGGAATTTGGTAACCTGGGCAGTACACCCATCTGTTGCCTCCCAATCTCTGTAAACAATCACAGTGGCTATATAGACACTTAGTAAACCAAATGTCCGTTTGTTCTATTCTCTTAAGAATACTTTAACTGCCATTTACAAAGGGACTGTTTGACAGGCATTTTACAACCTCTCTATTAAGTACTTAACAATCATGATTAGTTACTTGACAACTTTTAAGCTGTCTAACTTCCTTTTTTAAAGTTCAGGACTCCAGGACTCCCTATTAACAGGTGAGCAGAGCCAGTGTCACTTTCCCTCTACTTTGATGTAGTTAATAATGTGTTCTGCACAACTACAATTATTACATAACATCTCTGTTTGCCTTTTTGTTAAAGACATGTTTGGTACCATCAGAGCTAAAACAATAAAGTGGACATTTTTGTCATGAATTATGCCTTAGCAAATTTGTGGGGCTTAAGAAAAGATGGGCAAAAATTGCTTACATCAATGGAAGAACTAACAACAAAAATAAATTTATTTGAGAACAAAATAGATGATTTACAGCAAAACTTTATAAAACAAATGAATGCATCTCAGCATGGCAAGCAGATTAAAGAAACAGAATGTGCATTAGATGAACTGGATTGCTGAGTGAAGGACAGGAACATCAGACAGAATATCTTTTAAAACAAAACACATTGTTAATGGAGAAGATGGAGAACTTAGAAAACACTGATAGATGAAATAATATCAGAATATTTGGTGTATCACAGAATTTTACTGGGAATGATTTGGTAAGCTTTCTGATGATATGGATACACAAAATACAAGAACTTACTAAAATCCTGTCATGTGGCATTGAAAGGATTCACACTGCTGTAAGACCAAGCTCGTCAAATAAAAGACTTGAAAGAACAAGAACTATAATGGTTAAATTTCTATCATGTTCGGATAACTTAAACACTGAGTGAGAAGGTCACTGAAAAACCATTGAGTAAAAACAAAATGAAAAGTCCAGCAAAGCTAGATCTTCCAATAAGTGACCTCCCAAACATCTTGTGTCAGAGGCACATGAACATCAGGTGTTTCAGGTAATTGATAATTCCGAATGTCCGTGACTTGTTTTGTTGTTTTAATGGACAATTAGGCCAATAAAATCAAACCCCACTAGCTGTGGATATGCATATTTCTCGCTGTATTGAAATCAGCACAGCACAAACAAGTGTTTGACTTAGAATTAGAAACACAGCCCAGCCGCAATCCATCTCATTATCCATTATCATTAGGATCACTGCAAAACATCAAACAACGAAAGTACAGAACAAATGAAACCAGGTCACTGAAAAACCAATCCCAGCAAAAAAAAAGCGCAAACTCAACCCCAGGACATCTTCCACAGCATCATACCAGATGCCCAATGTGTCAGAGGCACATTTTACCGACACTCATTGCGATTGTATGTGACATTTTTTCGTTGCTTTTAATATTCAATTCTGCATGCCCATGACTTGTTCGTTATTTTACATTGGACAATTTCAAGCTAAACCAAGCTAAAGAGTGTTTGACTAAGCATTAAAAACACAGGGCTGTTATACCCAGCTGATGTCCATTATCATTAGAGTCACTGCACAAATATCCCAAACAACAAACTAAAACAATGAGTGAGAAGGTCACTGAAAAAACAATGTATATCATATGTGCCTCTGACACAAGAAGTTTGGGGAGGTCACTTATTGGAAGTTCAAGCTTTGCTGGAGTTTTCATTTTGTTTTTACTGAGTGGTTTTTCAGTGACCTTCTCACGCATAGTTTTAGTTTGTTGTTTGGGATATTTTTGCAGTGACCCTAATGATAATGGACATCAGCTGGGTATAACAGCTCTGTGTTTCTAATACTTAGTCAAACACTCTGCTTGTGCTGTGCTGATGAGGTCATAACAAGACCAACATATGCATATCCACAGCTAGTGGGGTTTGGCTTTATTGGCCTGTAATTGCCCATTAAAACTATGAAACAAGTCATGGGCATTCAGAACTGCCAATTAGCTGAAACACCTGATGTTCATAAGGATCATTTGCATATATCCCTTGTGCCTCTGAGAAAAATGTCTTGGGATGTCATTTATTGGAAGTTCTAGCTTTGCTGGAGTTTTCATTTTGTTTTTTTCTGATGGGTTTTTCAGTGACCTTTTCACTCATTGTTTTAGTTTGTTGTTTGGAATATTTTTGCAGTGACCCTAATGATAATGGACATCAGCTGGGTATAACAGCCCTGTGTTTCTAGTGCTTAGTCAAACACTCTGCTTGTGCTGTGCTGATGAGGTCATAACAAGGCTGAAATATGCATATCCACAGCTAGTGGGATTTGGCTTTATTGGCCTGAAATTGTTCAGTAAAATGACAAAACAAGTCATGGGCATTCAGAATTGCCAATTATGTGAAACACCTGATGTTCATAAGGATCATTTGCATATATCCCATGTGCCTCTGACACAAGAGGTTTAGGAAGTCACTTATTGGAAGTTCTAGCTTTGCTGGAGTTTTCATTTTGTTTTTATCATGTTCAGATGAGGAAATTGTACTTAGATCTGCATGGATTAGTATTTGTGTTGCGTACAACACCATAAACTTAAGTATGTTAATATATTAGAATGATTTATCTCAGTATCTGAAAACAAAACAGGGATTCATTAATGGGCCTAGCACGAGCAATATGGCTCATGCCAAAAAGGTTCAGTTACCACAACGTTTGCTATTCAGATACATGTTACCTGTGATGAGGTATGATCTCACTATCAGCTAATTTGTGTGTCGCAAAATCCCATTTGCTACCATGAAGTGCAGATCATTGCTGACTGGCATGTTGCGTAGGTAACTTGCTTCTTGAGTAAGCATTGGCATTCTCCCCACTTACTGTCCTATACACAGAAATACACAAACTCATTCACAACAGTTGTCACACCTGTCCCAAATCTGTCTCCACTCCTGTGTTTCACCCCGCCCTCAGAATATTTGAAGTGCCATTATGGTACATACCCAGTATTCTATGGTGACTAGTGTTTTCCCCCATCCTAATCCCCATACTGCTATCAGTGCAGTTAAGACACTTTCAATCAAGTGTAATCTCTGTTGTCTAGGAAATCCCCTCACCTCCAGTCTCTGAGCTGCTGCTGGAGCCATTACAGTACTTCCAGTTAAGTGCAATCCCTGGTGCCTAGTGAACCCTCAAACCCTGATCCACAGGCTATCAGTGCTATCAAGCCACTTAAGTATATGGTATCTCTTGTGTCTAGTGAACCCTGGAACCCCTGATCCCCATACTGTCAGCGGTATCAAGCCACTTAAGTATATTGTATCCCTGGTGCCTAGTGAACCCTCAAACCCCTGATCCCAATACTGTCATTGCTATCAAGCCTCTTGTATATGGTATCCATTGTGTTTAGTGAACCCTCAAACCCTGATCCCCATACCATCAGTGCTATCAAGCCACATAAGTATATGGTGTCCCTGGTGTCTACTGAACCCTCAAACCCCTGATCCCCATATTGTCAGTGCTATAAAGCCACTTAAGTTTATGGTATCCCTGGTGTCTAGTGAACCCTCAAACTCCTGATCTCCCTACTGTCACTGTTAACAAGCCACTTAAGTATATGGTATCCCTTATGTCTAGTGATCCCTCAAACCCTGATCTCCATATTGTCAGTGATATCAAGCCACCTACGTATATGGTATCTCTTGTGTCTATTGAAACCTTGAAACCTTGATCCCCATACTGTCAGTGCTATCAAGCCACCTAAGGATATAGTATCCCTTGTGTCTAGTGCATCCTCAAACCCCTGATCCTCATACTGTCAGTGCTATCAAGCCACTTTCATATATGGTATCACTTGTGTCTAGTGAACCCTTGGACACTTGGTCCCCATACTGTCAGTGCTATCAAGCTACTTAAGTGTATGGTATCCCTTGTGTCTAGTGGTTCCTATCACTGCCATTTCCAGTAGTTCTGGTGATGCTGTTAAGGCACTTCACTATATGCTATCCTTGGTGTCTAAGGAAACTGCAGTCATTTTCACACACACTAAATATCATGATTGAAAATATATACAAATGAGATGAAATTACCCTACATCATCAATTCAATTCATATATACAATAAGTACTGGTTATGCTCATCAATATGTAACTTTTCATAAATTTCTATGATAAAACTGGTCAGGCTAGATGAGTTTACATAATCTCACAACTTGCATGGACTTCTTGAAGAATATATGCATGAATACATAATAGATTAGTGAAGTAATAAGGCAAAGATGTTTTTACTATGTTCCTGGCAAAAATGGAAAACTCTTGGAAGATGTAATTTAATCACAGGGATTAACTAATATGCATACACACACTGTGCTAAACCTACACATTTTGTTCATGCTAGCATGATGGGCCATAGTGCTCGCCAGATATGCAAGTTGCTAAGCAAACCTACGCATTAAGCAGCAGCTGCTCATGGCAAGGACACCTGCTAGTGCACGTTTGGGTGCAGAGAGGCACAAACATGCAATATAAATGCTGAGTTATAAATACACCCAACTTCATTAAGCAAACATGCATCAACACTGCACTACACAGCAAGTAAATTTTGAGGTATATAATTAAAAGATGGGGAGCTTAAGATGACTAAAAGACAGGGGAAGATTAACAGTAATGAGTATTTATAAATAAGTAGATTAATGTACAAACATTACTGATTGAACATTATTGATAACTACATAAGTAATTCTGTTGACATAGGGACACATCTACATAATAAAAAGTATAATAACGACCAAAGGATATGCAGTGTAAAAAGGAAGTAAATGAGGTACATGTAAAATTAATTTAAATTGCAGAAGTGACAAAACAATTGCCAGGAAAAGTAGAAACATTAGGGGAGAGTGCATATAATGCAGGTAGTGAACACCAGGTGTGTATCCAGAAAGTTATATGTTGTAACACACTTTATGTTGTTGGCTGTCTGCCCCACCACCCACCTACCATGTAAAAAAATTAACTCCACTCTCAAACTGCTGTCCTATGCAGTTCAGAAAGGGACTGTTTATTGTCAGTTGTTTTTACTTGTGACCAAGAGGGTGATATTTTAAAGTTAAAATTGTTTTAGCAAAAGCACGTGTTGCTTAACATACAAGGTACATTATACAACAGCTTAGACAGTTATAAAATTCTGTTCTGTTTCCGCTGTGCATTTGCCGATATATGCTCAGAAAAAATTGCACTCATAGGTGTACATTGAGAATGCCTAGGTACACCCATGTTGCAAATATATGGACCTGCCATTGTGATGCACATTGTGCAAACAATCAAAGGAAATAATTTACATCCACATGACAGACGTTAGAACCTACATTCAGGCTAAAGAATCATAACCCTTTCATTGCTTTATGTGTATGAAGGAAACAATAATGAAGTTGTAATGGCAATGTGCACACCTGTAACAATGGGGACATAATGAGAAGAATCAATGACACGTGAAATCACTGCAGTAATTGTATTAATTTCCAGAAAAAAACTTTTGTGGCAGCAACATGCATGTTGTGAATGGTAGAAAGTGTGAACGTTCATACATAGTATGTATGTACTGCAATCCAGATGGACACGACACATGTACCGAACTGTCACATTGACCAGAGTATTAACAAAATACTTACTGTTCTGCTATCTATACTTACAGTTATCTGACTATAGCAGATGGGAGTACTTGCAAAATCAGGAGTATGGTCATGTCACATATACTAACATGCACATAAATGAAGGTAAAACTCATGTGTACTTAGTCCCTTGACAACTGGGTTATGTGTGTAGGACTGTCACTATATCAATATGCTCTGGATGTATGTATGTGTGTAACACAAATGGATAGGTAATCTACAGAAGACTTAGACCAAACAAACGTATAGGCCAACATCATTGTATAATGATACCAGCTCTACAGGAAATGTATCAACTGTCAGTTTATAATTTACTCAACATGACGCATTTGTGGAAGTGTGAACAATCATGTATTATACAATGACTGACCATTAACATTAAAAAACGAGCACACTGATTGGACAGCCCAACCAGCATGCCAGTTGTAAATCAAGCATATACCACTAGAAAAAAGTCCAGTCACTGAAGTACCACTGAGCAGCCAGACTTTTTTTTTCTATAGGTATATGGTAGGCAGGCATTAGTCTGAAGGAAAGAAAGTCTGAAACTGAAAAGCATGTCAGTATTTTGTGACTTCATTCCTCATAACATTTGCGGGTTTCCAACAAATCACTGAGTAACGAAGTCACTAAATAATGACACACATTTCAGTTTCAGACTTTCTTTCCTTCAGACAATGCGCAATTATTCTCGCAGATTTCTAAGTTTATAAGAGCAACATTTGCAATTGGTCCCCTCCTTTATTTATGCTTTGTCCACTTTTCTTGAAATATATGGTCGAGAGGTACATACAACAGCAGAGAAAATACAAGGAAAATCAGGTATTTTCTGCAAAACTAAAGAAGCATACCTGATTTTCCTTGCATTTCCCCCCTGTCTCTCTTATACCTGTAAACTGTCTGGAGGTTGCAGTTTAACAAAAAAAAAAAAAAAAAACAGCAGCAGAGATCTTCCTTCTCCATTGCTTGCTTCCTAAAGCAATGATGCACTATGTAAATGTGGGAAGAACACCATAATGCTCTTATACAAAGACATTATTTAAGAAAAGTAAGCAATTTCTTTATTAAATAATGTCACTGTATGCTAGCAATAACCCATGGCTGGGTGTAGGTAATGCTGAATTTACTCAAGTTTGGCTTTGTTTGGTCCCTCAAGCTTTGACCTTATGACCAAACCACACCAACCATGAGTAAATCCAGCATTATCCACACTCAGCCATGGGTTATCGCTATAATGTGTCCTTCCTGCTGCAACTGCCACACCAGATATGGTGAAATACAAAAGTCTATCACAATACACGTGAATTCTCAATAGCGTTATGTTGTACATGACCTTTAGCCCTTAAGTGAGCCTTGTTAAATGATTAGTAATATCTGTGTGTCACTATAGTCAAATCAGTCAATCACAAACAGGTGAAACATTAATGTGTATTAGTAAATGACCTGTTAAAGATTTATATTTCACATACACCAGCTGAATACTGGCTTGTGACAAATGTTATCTTCCATGATCTATAACTTTATTGCACAGTTATTGACAACGCCAACCATCCATAGGCTAATTGGGTTACATTTTTACAAAGAAGAACAAATATTAACAATTATATTGTAACATATGTTTGGAAATAGTGTAAAGGGACTCTGTGTGGAATGCGTATTTTCAAAGTTAATGTTAAAATGGGAATATTTTTCACAATATTTTTAATATTGGCATCACACAATTCTATCAAAGTGAGTAGCATTACATTATTATGCATGCAATTGTATGTTAATTAGTATCCCAATTTTTGGCCAGTTGTACCTACTTTTAATGGCCCTTTGTCCAGATTTTTGATATCTCCAAGTTGAGAGGTATGCCAATCATACCTGATGTGTCTCCCTGTTTCTAGCTATGGCTTCAGCAGTACAGAATACAAAACAGAAAAATAAGAAACTTAATGGAAAGTGTCTTACCCATGGTATTATATTTGCTGGTGACGGGTCACTATATTCACACAACTCACGAGTATCAACAGTTCTAAATTCTGCCTCTCATTGGCTCAGGAGGTCCTATTTGTGCCTCTTCACATCATTAGAATGGTTATGACATTGTTCACCAGTAAGTGTAATGCCAGTTGAACTGGTGACAGCCTTGGCCAAGCTATTCCAAGCCTCTACCTTGTACTGAGACCTGGTATGGTTATCTTGCAGAAGTATATAGCTGTATCACTTTATGAGGAGTTCTACAAAGATCCTGGACTCCTCCTGTAACCAATTTTGGTCTCTAAATGGAGCGCCACCCTCACGTGTCCTTGTCTTCTGAAGGATATATAGATATACGGCAGTGAATTAACAGCCAACTGTGTGCAATGAGAGACATCCTTGCCAGCTGCATTTGTGCAATGGAAAGCACAGCAATTGACTGGCAGAAAAATTGGGCATGACTACTTCAAACTACAGTGTGACTGTATGGCAGTGGAACTTGGCCGTGTGTGATGCTCAGTGTATTTAAACTGTTCCTCTGTGAAATCCTCAAATGTTTTTTGATGATGGTATCTGAATTGCAGTCCAAAGGCTATATTGTCACCTTTGGCCATGTTTTCTATTTCTGTGGTTCAATAGATGGTTAAAAAGACCAGAGAAGTTAAGCCAATTTAGCTGCCTGAGGAATTTAGAGTGGATTTTATTGGGAAGACTGCTGTCAAACTTTGCAGTTTTATTGTATGACTATTCACTTTTTTTTAAGTGAGTTCAGTGCAGGTTGGTGAAAACTGGGGAGGCATATATCTGGGGAGGTAGAATATAGGCTGCAGCAGTAGGTATTCAGGCTTTGTCAGACAAGACTCTATTGTCTCTATAAAACCATTCTTAACTTTTGGTTACCTTTTAGGGTTACATGAATGTGTTGGTCAAATTTTAGGTACCCATCAATGGTAATCCCAAGAAATTCAATGTGTTGAACTAGCTTAATTGCTGTGTCATCAGATGAAATTAGGAAGAGTTGGTATTGCGAAGATTCCATAGAACTGGGAGCAAAGAGCATGCATTTTATTTTTGGGGGGTTTAGGCTAAATTAGATGCTTGTAGCCAGGACACAATAGCTGGGGAGATTTGTGCAGTGTTTCATAGTTCAGAGATAGAAGGCATAAAGCTTATAATGGCAGAGTCATCTGCATATTGGATAAGGATGATATTGGGTCAAGTGGAAACACTTCCTGAGGATTTTTGAGAAGGCAGATAGTATCAATATGTCTAAAGTTAGTAATCTCAGAGTAGAGCCTGCGGGTCTATATCACGTTGTCGAACTTAAAGTTCTAACGTCATATGGTCGACACCAGATGATCGAACATTTAAAAGCTTGAACGTTTCAATGGAAATCTCCGTACAGTGCGGAATGGGAAGATTTCCCTTTTCTGCACTGTAGTACGATCTTGGAGTTGGTATATTTAAAGAGTGGGGGTGCAGGGGGGCTTGCCCCCCTACTTAAACCATTCAGGTAGGTTTTTTCTTTGGTTTATTTTTTTATTACATTTTCAAACTTTTAAAAGTTTGATCATATGGTGTTGACCATATGACATTCGAACTTTTAAAAGTTCGATTATGTAATATAGACTTGAGCCTGCCTCTGTGAAGTAGCAAGATGAAAAATTGCATCCAGGCTGATGGAAAATAGAATTCTTGAATAGATCTGTTCAGAAGTGTAACTTGTTCAACCAGCACCCTACCATATCAGCTCTTCAAGTGAAGAGCAAATTAAAATAAGCACTTCATTGTAATAAGCCTATGTAATAAGCCAATCACTACGTGATAAGTGATTTGTTTATTACAGTTATGTCCTTCCTAGCACTCTCCATTCAAGATCAGTGATGTTTCTTCTACTGGCACACCGACCAGCAGTTCAGAATGCTTAATCTAAAAGGGAATGCCCAGCTGTGCACTGAACTCGTTGTGGATGGCACCACACATAATCAACTGGAGGTAATAACCAACCTGCTATCTGACGGATTTGGAGCAAACTTCATTTCCCTGTCCTCTCCAGTCACCTCTCAAAGTATCTGCTACCATTCCTCAGCCTATTATCTAAAGAGAGCAGGTCCTCTTGACACTCTCCTTGACCAAACACACAGCATCAGTTGGACCAGACAACATTCCAGGTTGCCTTTTAACCAACTTAAAACATGACCTAGTAGACTCACAGGCCTGCAGACTGGCTATGTTCTGGTGGAATGGAGGGCAGCAACAGTAATTCCTCTGCACAAAGGATGGCCATCAACTAACCTTGGAAATCATAGGCCCTTAAGCTTGACTAGCCTCATCTGCAAGGCCATGGAAAGAATCATTATGGACCTTATTAACAAGGACGTAGGTAGTCTCCAAACTTTGGACACAACCCAGTTTGAAATCATTTGAGGTAGATCATGCCTGTTAAACATGGTTGACTTCTTTGAGAAAGTCACCAAGATCCTGGACTTGGGAAAGCCAGTGCATACTGCATATTTTATCCTAGTCAAGACATTTGACACAATCTCCCACTCAGGTATTATAGAGAAACTCTCCAAATTGGGAATTAATCCCTACACTACCAGATGGTTAGCCAACTGGCTCACTGGCAGGACATATACTGCCAAAGTGGGTAACTTCACCTCTAGCAAAAGACCAAGTCTCAGTGGCATACCATAGGGTTCTGTGGGACCCTTATTGTTTGGAATTTATTTCCCAGAAGTTCGGGCAAACTTGGACAGCCTGTGGCTGATTAAGTTCACTGATGATTACAAACTGTGAGCAATTACTGAGTCCCCCAGTGATGTTAATATACTGCAGAGTTAACAGACAAATGACTGGTGCCAAGGCCACAGATTAAAGCTAAATGCAAAAAAAAATGCATTATTATTCCCTTTGGGAAAGCTGACATTCCTTCTAATTATATTACAGACAGCACTCCCTAAGTATGAACCCAGTGATACATGATCTGGGTACTCAGGTTGATAGCAACCTGAACTTTAATGACCACGTATCCAGGGTAGCAAGGAAATCCTCCTATGTGGCACATCTTATAAGTAAAGGCATAACATCTAGATATAATGATTTATAATTCCATTATACTCAGCCCTCATCAGACCAATAATTGAATGCAATGCTCCCTTTTACATGTACCTCACCAGACACCTGCAATAATTGGAGAGACCACAGAGATTTCTCACCAAGAAATTAGAGGGTGCACAAAACAAGTTTTATGTGTAAAGACTGAAAGCCCTGTCACTTTATTCTGTCTCCTACAAGTTGTTAAGGGATGACCTGTGCCTGACTTACAGGTCAGTCTCTGACCCAGCCCTGATGGAAATGTTACATATTCGTAAATCAAACTGCACAACGGTCACTCACTCTAGGGATCTTAACCTAGCCTCTGTCATGAACAGGTTATGCTGGAGAGATAGATAAATCTCCCAGAGATTGCCACTTCTCTGGAACAAGCTTCCAATTCACCTGAAACAGAGCACCTTCCTGACCCTCTTCAAATACACCCTGGATCAGTGGATGGGTGACTGCAAATTCACTTCTGAGGTAGTCATTTTTAACTACCATAAACTCTTACATCTGTGAATATAACTCACCTAACAGCCGACAATTGGAGCAACTTGGGATAAATATGGCTAGGCTCGTAAGGGCTCTAGGCCATTAGCCTAGTAACCTTTTATGAACTTATGAACCTATTTAAGTGGTGAACAGCTTAATGGAGTGGGAGGATGTTTAGAACATTCCAGCTGTAAGCTTAAAGAAAGAAGAGGAAGGAGTCTTTGTTAATTTTAGAAACATTCCTGACAGATTTGTAGATTGCAGGCTTACAGTATTTGGATAAGGAAAAGAGAAAAAAACGTTGGACTGTGCTCAAAAAAGGAATCAGATAGAATACCTGTGTGAGTAAAATTATTGGTCTTTGAAGTTAGGATCCAGTCTAATGTGGACGAAGAGCTTGTGTATTGGTTGTATTTGATAGCAGAGTTAGAGTTTCTCCCTTCCAACACCATCTTACTAATATGTGCTAAACCAAACCATAACTGTAACACTGCCCCCTAACCCTACACATTATGTTACTAAAAATCCTTTCTTTGACAGTACCACTACTCAAAGCAAATGGACACAGAATGCATGCAACACAAAACATGCACAACACTGAATCTATTTCCTTATCTAATCCTTTACTTTAACGGAAGTATTCTTCACTTTTCTGACATTGTCGAGTATATTCCAAACCTATTTACCTCCTTCACCGGTCAATTTGTCAGCTAACAGAGCTCTTATTTCCTTCCTTGTTTTATGTTTCTTTTCTGGATGACTCTTCACATTCATTTCTTGTTCATTTTAATTTTTTACAGAATAGATCGTGTGATTCTAAACATATACATCTAGGTTTGATGTTATAAACTGCTCCAAATACAAACAAGAAAAATGCAGTTCAATAAACATTACTGGGTGACAGAAGAAAACAGCTATTTGGCAGCCAAATTATACTGCAAGCATTCGCTATGGAGATTGAAATCCTGAAGTCAAGGAGCTACTTTATAGATTACACTGTTATGGGCTCAGTCCTTTTGCTGTGCTTACCTTTAGGACATACCGATTGTTTTCTGGTGAGCAGTGTAATTACAGCAGAGGCATGGGATAGCCTGCGAGGTATATGAAGCTGTTCAGAAGTGTACTGGTAGGGGACACATTAATGCCTTGCTAGGAAAACTATCTACTCTCCCTACCATCCCCATTAGAGACAGAACCAATAAACAACCCAGACAGAAAATATATGAGAAAGAGAACTACATTAATTGTATATTTTGCTTTAATTGGAATTCTAAAAAGCAAATATTTTCATGTTACAGAATATTGATTTATCAGTGCAAATATTTGATATGAATCAACTGTGGCCATACACTTGCACTACCAAAGTAGACATTTTACATTATATAGGATTACAGTACATGTAATTTTACTACCTCATGTGGTGTTTAATCTGCTATGACTACATAGCATTTTGATACGGCCACAGTGTTATATCAAAGGCAGGCTGCAGGAAACAGCACTTGTGTAGAAGGAACTATTATCATCACTTGTCAATTATTTGTCATGTTATGTTTTAATTTAAGGTACACTGTAGAAATGCTGTATTTACAGTAATAGTGTAACTTACTGGTAATGCATTTGTTACTGTAATCATTTTGCTTTGCATATTGCTGCATTCTCTTGAAATTAAAATATTGAATTTTATAAATGCTGCCTTTAATTTCTGATAGCTGGTTATGTGGGTAAGAACACCAGATAATGAAATGGCAGCTATTATTCACTGATCTTCTAATTTGCTACAGCTTCCATGATTTTCTAGATTATATTGTCCTTTGTTAAGTAAGGAGAGGTGACTTTGGGTATTTCAGCCCTGTTCTTTGTTATTCCTCACTAATGTTCAAAGCTAGCATCAAGCAGGGCTCAGGGAAGTCAAACATGGCTAAAACAGAGACTAAGTACTTACATACTGTATTAGCTTTTAGATGGAAATGGAACCTTGTACCACGCTGTCCTCATTAGTGCCATATGTCAGCCATCTGTTTTAGTTTGTTTTGCTTCTCTGCTTATAGACGCCTTCGAACCTGCAACAGTCAGGGAGGTTCTGTTCACTCAATTGTTTAAGCTGTGCACTTAGCCATAGTACTCATTACATATCTCCATTATCAGAGATGGTGTACTTAATGTTCTCAGGGAGTTGGAGCTGAATGCTTGTCTGCTGGATATCTCCTTCTTAGGAGGAATGCATGTACACAACTGTACAACAACACAGGTGCATACAGAGGAATGACAGTTACTTGTCCATTACTGAGTTACATTCTAAAATTCATGTAATTACTGAGGATTTGAAAATGTTTTTGACCATGTAGAATTAGTCTGAGTAAGAAAACTATTTGGCAGTAGGTTTTTCTGAACAACTGTGAGGTAACTGAAGATACATTTTTGGACAGCCCTACTACTTTTCAACACTGTGGCATTTGATTAGTTAATGTAAAGGGGGAAGACGGGAATAGGTCAAACCACATTTGCCTCTGCATGGTCCACTAGTGTAGCACAAGAGTTTGAGCAGGCTGTATTTTTCCACCAGAACCCTATTCACCAACAGCAGGGACTGGGGTGGGCTAGTGGGCTGTCTGCTCTCCCTCTGCAGTGGAACAATAGTACAGTTGCATTAACAAGTTGCCTAATCAGTTTTTCTAACCCCCCTTGAAACTCTATCTGTAGTAAATTGTCTCATAAATCTCTAACTCTAACCCTAAACACTTACAATTGTACATACTTAATCTATCCCCCTACCTACCCCTCACTCTAACTCTAACCCATATATATTTGCCCGCGCGCACACACACACACACACACACCCACACACACACACACACACACACACACATACACACACACACACACACACACACACACACACACACACACACACACACACACACACACACACACACACACACACACACACACACACACACACACACACACTGCACTTCTACTTGTCAACCAAAGTAATTGTTGACCAAACAATCAAAACCAATATATATATATATATATATATATATATATATATATATATATATATATATATATATGTTGAGAGAGCGTGAGATACAAGTATTCATGCATGTATATAGACAAACACATCTGCATACACAGCTACATATTAAAAAATATGGATTGTTTATATTGTGCAATCATACATTCTGCACCCTTATGCACATTGTGATGTGCTACTTCCCCCCTAACCACCCATCATCAGCCAACCTTCTACATCCAGTACTTTGCTATATAAATTTACACTACAATAGACATATGCAATGAATACTCTTATCCTCATGAGTTTTACTGGTATTCATCACAAGCAGATCATACAGATAGAAGTATGGCTGCAGTAAGTAGTGTATCAATAGTACATACCTCCCTTTCTAACAATTGTGTATTTTTCTGTAAACATCCATACATATTCTATGTAGGTGTTACCAAAGTTATGTGTCTTCTGTAACAATAGACAATTTAGATACTCATATGAAATGTATGATGTTCCCCATAGTCAAGACTCAGATGGATTAGTATAGCTGTCACATGTAGTGCTGATATGCTGACACCAGTGGGTTCACATCATCTGTTTATCTGTGGACATGTGTACACCTGACAGGTCATGAGTCAAAACTTCTTAACCAGATACTGCCATATCAACTGGGCAAAAATATATGTTTGCAACCTTCATCACTCACAGTTGGATGCTCTGTCCTTAGTGAACTCGTGATCATCTTGTTAATGTCCTGATAACTCAACTTCAGAACTCTGTGGCTCTTGGAGTAGGTCAGCAACAGATAGAGCTGAAAGACCACTGTGCTTGGATGTAATCATATTGTGCAACATGGCACACATGTTGACCATTTGCCCAGACATTTTCAGCATGCATTGTAATGGGGTCTATATTATAACATCGAAGTTCATAAACATCGAATGTTATAATATCGAACCCTAAACACCGAAATCTGAAAACATCGAACAGTCAGAATAGCGATTTTTTCCCAGGGAAAACATTTGCTATTCTGAGAAACACACACAACACAAACACACACAAAAAATAGCAGTCCACACACATACACTTAAAAATCCTACACCTTAACCTAACCTAAACTTTATATACACTACTAGCTATCCACTTACCTTAACCCAACCCTAACCCTAAGATCCATCACTAACGTACACTCACCTCACCCGTGCCATAAACCTAACTCACCTAACCCGCCCCCGCCCCCTAACCTACACACAACCGCACACTTACCTGACCCGGGCCCTAACCCTAACTAACCTAACCCACCCCCTAATCTTAACCTACACACAATCGCACATTTACCTGAACCTGACCCGTAATGTTCCAACATATCGAATGCTGAAAACAGCAAAGCCACAACAACGGCCCACCAAATTCTTTCCCTGGGAAATAATTTGGTGTCCTGCACCTTCGCTGTTTTCAGCGTTTGACATTATGGGTTTGATATTATAACATTTGATCTTTGTAAAATTTGATGTTATAATATAGACCCATTGTAGTGTACCCCTGGATGCATACAAATATCTGAATCATGATTTCAGTATGCCAAACAATCACTGAATGGTGTTTCTGTTTCTGGACTTTGCTCCATTGAATGCATCATCTGCAGGCATTGAGAGAGTTCTGACTGGTGTCATAGCCAGGGCTCCAGTGGATAACTGCAATCACATGTCGGTGCAAGTAGACAGAACATTGAAAAGGTTACTTCACACTATCATACTCATAGCCTCATAGGTACTTACTAAGGTATTGATTGTAAGGAACTTTAGAAGCCTAGGTCTGCATTCCTATAGAGTTTTTATCCTTTGTAATTTAAGTAAAAGTAACCCAGAATTGGGTCGAACATTTACATGTCACCCACAATCCATAACAGAAAAGGGTGCTAATCCAGGGGAAAAAAATGTAGACTCCAAACCATTTGTCCAGATTACATTTAAACAGTGTAAGGGAAGTAGTTTGCTTTATGTAGATGAGGACGATTCCAAAGAAGTGCTATTTTCTGTGAAATATATCTATCCCTCCAACATGCTTTATTTATGTTGCAGAAGACATTAATATCTATTGAGCACGTTTATTCCAACACTGGACTTGCAGATGTGTAGTAGATCATAGAGGATCTGCTCAGGCTCAGTATTTGAGGCAAAGATTGCCCTTCAGCAGCCTGCATGATACTGAGAAGAGGAACAAGACTTTGAACGATCAGTGTGCGTGTTTTTTTTCTGATTTAATCCCTTGATTTTCTTAGTGAGAAATAACTGTGATCATTCAAGTTGTGTTAAGTGTTTGGACAGTTATATACCAACGGGTTCATTATACTCAGTGCCTGGCCTAACAAGTGCCGAGTGCAGTGTAATGATCACATCACTCGAACTAGAAGCCACACTCCTACTAATAAGTTGTGCAATGATAAAGAACCTTCTTACAAAAGTGATGGGAGAACCAATTTTCAGCAGTGTGTTGTTGATGTGATACCTACAGGGGATGTCATACTTATCAAAGGAGACTAACCTTTCTTGGTATTTAGTTGTAGTCCATGATTATGAAACCAGCTGCTTGTCTGGGAAAGGCTCTCTCTGAGGATCTTGGTATCCTCTGGAGAGCTTTGACCTCTGAGAAGTGAATTGCAAAGAGAAGTGGCACAAGGACTGAACCCCAGTGGCGGCTGGTGACTTCAAATCACAGGGGGGCTGCAGGAGATGCTGAATGGGTGGGGTCAAAGGGAAGGGGTGTGGTCAACCATAAAGGGGAGGAGCTATGCACAAAACCACAAAAAACTAACTTTAATTAAATACGCTGCCCTGGGTGGCAAACCATCATTATGAAAGTCCAATCAAGACAAAAATAAGTGTAGAAGAATAAAAATATTTCAATGCATTGGCTGCATGACAGCTTACTTAATTTCTAGATGGAAACAAAAGGTTGTGAGGCATGAAAAATAAATTACTTTTAAATACATTACTGGAATGCCAGTCAAAATCAAGTATAAGAAAAACCAGAAGCACTCAACTCAAACCACTTCTCCTTGCACTGCAGTTCTAATTATAATATATTCAGCTTTATTAAAGTACCAAGCAACATGCTGAAAGTAGAAATCTATGTGATGCCCCCACTTGTAAAAATGTTTCTTATCCAAAAAGACCTGCTGCCTGACAACTTGTTTCATGGGGAAAACATGATAAAAGTAAAAAATGAAAAGCAAACAAGAAACAAGCTCAAGATACATTGCTTAAAGGATTACTGTACAGGTTATGGACCACACATGATTGGCATTCTGTTTAGTTTACGGGTAAAGTCTGTAGAGATGACTGGAAGTCTCCAACAAGTGTAATGAGCTTTTTAAAATAATGGAATCCTGTCCTTTAATACCCAAGGCTTATACATTATCTAGTCAAGTATTCTCTGCAATGCAACAACAGAAAGGCTTTCAATGTTGGCAATTCTTTAACAGTATGCTTATTAAAGCTTACTTGCATCTTACGATGTCAGACAAGCTTACCTTATGGTCATTAAAGCATTGCTACTTAAACACAGAGCAACAGGCACTTGAGTAATAAGCATAAATCTGAGTAATAAGCATAAATCAACAGTACAAAAATATGACAGAAACCAGACCATTCTGCAAAATCAAGGACAGATGAAAAGCCACTGTAGTACTTATGCAGTGTGTCCTCCCCATCCAAGGTAGATACAACTACCCCTTGCCTTGCTTGGACACATCCAGAGTCACTACATGGGGGAGTGGGGTGCAACAAGCATGTCATAATTTGAAGTCTCTCTGGCTGACTGTGATGGTCCTGACACATTTGTCATACCTCTCAACCTCAAGAGCAAGAAATCTGGACAAAGCCATACACAGAAGTGGGACAAAGGCACAACGATAAGGACAATTTTTAAATATTGCTCTAATAAACTTAGAAAGATAATAGAATAGGTCTTGCATTAGTATGAATTTTCTGAAGGGTATAAAATCTGAAACTCAAATGTCTGTCATTTTCTAACTTCAGTCTTTAGTGATTTGTCACTAATTTGCCAAAAACACAATTTTATGAAAATTGACCAAAAATGTGATGCAAAAATATAAAATAGACACACAATACAGCTGCTACCTGTCAAAGAAGGGACACTTTAATATTAGTACTGCTACCTTGAGCAGCTGACAAAATAAAAGAATCTACATGCATTTCAAGTAATCTATAACTTTGATTATTACAGTTATTTCTTAATTGTAAACCCTCCATGTTTTCTTCCAAAATTGCTATTTTATGGAGGGATTATTAGGGGAAGAGCAACATTTTGAGCTAAAATTGGGGACAGTTGAAAGGTTGGCTATGCCTAATTCTATAAAGCAATTTATTTGCATGTACCTCTCAACCTGTTAATGCAGTAAATCTGAACAAGGCCAAATATATTGGGGGCACATATAAATAGTACTAAAAATTGCTCTTGTATAAATTGAGACAGTTGATAGAACGGCTCTTACTTTAACATGCATTTTTATGAAGGTTATGAAGTCTGAAACTTATTATTTAGTGACTTCTGGCAAATCATTTAGGAATTAAAACTACAAATTTTATGAACAACAAACCAAAAATAAGAAGCAAAAATCTATTCATTCTTTGAAAATCTGGACAGTTGGGAGGTATAGTTCAGCTGGGCCTGTCTGAGTTTGCTGCCCCTCCCCTGACAAAATAATGGTTGAATGGAGCCTCTGCAGCCATTCCAATGAGCCATTACTTGGCTATTTCACTCCATTTACCATACACACTAATGTGCATACTGCTTTACTTCAATGATGAGTTGGACTTCATTTGAAAGTTTTATTTTGTATTTTACAGCACAAACATTAAGTCATCTGTTAAACAAAGCAATGCAGTCTCACAATGAAAACTTAGCATTAAAACTTCTCTGCCCTTGAAACTCACATTCATTGAAACAGCATTGAAACCCACATTCAAAGAAAATACATTTTGCCAGTGGCAGATAAAGATTAATTTTGGGCTGTTTTGAATCATAGGCCCCTTGCATATGAAACATACATGTGCTCTTTGATACACCTTCCTCATTGTACTAAAATTATATTCCTTGTACAATACAGTACACTTGCTAGAGGGTGTTTTAAATTTGTTTTGAACATTTTTCCAGTAAGCAATGAAACAAAACATATGCACCCATAATGGCAAAACTGCCCAGTTGAGAACATTTATCATACAAAAGTCTACTCAGACTTCCACAGTCCACCATTATTAGTAAATATACACAATTCTACAGTCCACCATTATTAGTAAATATGCACAATTCCACAGTCCACCATTATTAGTAAATATGCACAATTCTACAGTCCACCATTATCAGTAAATATGCACAATTCTACAGTGCACCTTTATCAGTAAATATACACAATTCTACAGTCCATATTCATTGAATTCAGTTCTTGCCATAGCTGTCAACCAAAACCTGGACAAAGCCAATAATGGGGAATACAGTCCCAAAAATAGGGACAAATTTAAAATATTCATCTTATAAACTTAGAAAATTGCTAGAAAAAAAGGTTGTGCTACTATGTATTCTGAAGAACATGAAGTTTGAAATTCAAATGCCGGTCAATTTTACTGCGGACAGAACAAAAACAATTTTCAGCAGAGATTAATACTGCAGACACGTCTTTGTAAAATGGCAGGGCACCAGAGCAAATCCACACAAACACAGGGAGGAGATGCAGACTCCACACAGAAGCCACCCCAACCAAGAATTAAACCAGAAAACCTATAGCTGTGAGGCAACAATACTACCACTGCACCATCAAATCTGCAAGGAATTAAACATTCAGAAACCTGAAGTCTGAAATTCAAATGCCGGTCAATTTTACTGCGGACAGAACAAAAACAATTTTCAGCAGAGACGCAGGGATTAATACTGCAGACACGTCTTTGTAAAATGGCAGGGCACCAGAGCAAATCCACACAAACACAGGGAGAAGATGCAGACTCCACCCCAACCAAGAATCAAACCAGAAAACCTACAGCTGTGAGGCAACAATACTACCACTGCACCATCAAATCTACAAGGAATTAAACATTCAGAAACCTGAAGTCTGAAATTCAAATGCCGGTCAATTTTACTGCGGACAGAACAAAAACAATTTTCAGCAGAGATGCAGGGATTAATACTGCAGACACGTCTTTGTAAAATGGCAGGGCACCAGAGCAAATCCACACAAATACAGGGAGGAGATGCAGACAGAAGCCACCCCAACCAAGAATCAAACCAGAAAACCTATAGCTGTGAGGCAACAATACTATCACTGCACCATCAATTATGCAAGGAATTAAACATTCAGAAACCTGCAGTCTGAAATTCAAATGCCTGTCAATTTTACTGCGGACAGAACAAAACCAATTTTCAGCAGGGATTAAAACTGCAGACACGTCTTTGTAAAATGGCAGGGCACCAGAGCAAATCCACACAAACACATGGAGGAGATGCAGACTCCACACAGAAGCCACGCCAACCAAGAATCAAACCAGAAAACCTATAGCTGTGAGGCAACAATACTACCACTGCACCATCAAATATGCAAGGAATTACACATTCAGAAACCCTTAAGTCTGAAATTCAAATGCCTGTCAATTTTATTTAACATTTTTTAATCAGGACAGTCTGACTTGGAACAAATAAACAATTTTCAGCAGAGGCCCAGGAAGAAATAATGCAGACATGTCTTTGTAACATGGGAGGACACAAAAGCAAACCCACACAAACACAGGGAGAAGATACAGACCCCCCAAAGAAGGAACCCCAGCCAAGAATCAAACCCAAGAACCTGCAGCTGTGAGGCAACAATGCTACTACTACACCATCAAATATCAAGCATTGCAACATTTACAAACCACAGATATTATGAGGAACAGATCAGATCGAATATGAGGCAAAAATCTGAATTTTTTTTACAAATGGTGGTGGGTAGGGAACTCAAGTCTTTAACACCTGCATACAGGGTACAGGGTTCAAGCCTGAGGCATTCCCTACCACACCACCATAAGCACCTGGGGCATTTTCACACACACACACACACCAACCAGTAAAGCATAAACACCATACACACACAAATAAACATGCACCACAAACTCCAGTAAAGCATAAGCACCATACACAAACTCTAAACATTGTAAATTAAAAAGCATAAGCACCATACACAAATAAACATTGTAAATAAAGCATAAGCACCATACACAAATAAACATTGTAAATTAAAAGGCACCTTACCTGAATATATCCAGCTAACGTACATCCTTCCCGCGCAATACTGAAAGACCCGCGAGATCCTAATGCTCCTGCCCGATGAGATCCTAATGCTCCTTCCCGATGAGATCCCTAATGCTCTGTCCCGAGTCCCTGCTGCTGCTCTTGCAGTCCGGACGCGACCCATAATCCTGGCGAGTCTGTGCACTGTAAAAGTGCACAGACGTCTCCTTGTGTCCCCCTATGGGGACGGCCGGACTGCCTTGAGCATGCGCATAGACCGACAGTAGTCGGGACTACTGTGCATGCGCGAAGTCCACAAATTTCGAAAAATATTTTTTTTTTATTTTTCATTTTTCTTTCTCTTTTTTATTTTTGAGGGGGCTGCAGTCCGGCAGCCCTATGCCACGAGCCGCCCCTGCTGAACCCTGGAGTATGCCACTAATAACCTGTTTGTTGGAGGAGCTAGCATCATCCACCCTAGTTTCTTGGGTTCTATTTGTTTGACAACTTGCTATTAAATGAGTTACATAAGAATTAACAATTAGCTGGGACAGTTTATCAACAATGCGGTGGATGGTGGTGAATGCCTTTGCAATGTTTAGATATGTGTTGTGTACTGATTTTCCCTTGTCCATTGCTTCAATAACCTCCTTGAAGAAGCTAACTATGTTAAGCAAGCACGATCTGCCATTTTACAAAACTGAGTTGACTTGGATTACCCTTTATCATTATTTGTTAACTCTATAATAATCCTCTCCATAGTCTTACAGATTAGGCTTGTCAGACTTATGCATCTTTAATTACCTCCACCTTTGTGCAGAGGGATGACTGTTGCTGTCCTTTCATCTGGCACAAAACCTGTTTGGAGACTGATATTGAACAGCCTCTGTAAAGAGATTGATAGGCCCTTTTTCAAGGTGGTCAGTAGTCAGCCTGGTTTGTTATCGATCTTGTAAAGTACTTTTAAGGACTTGTTCTTGTAGGATTCAAAGGAGGGTGTGCAAACATAGGTGTACAATCTGGAAATGTGTGGGAGATAGGGGGATGAAGTTACTTATATTTATCTACTAGTAGACTGCCTATGCTCTCAAGATCTGAGTATGTGATATATTTGACTGTTAGTTCTATGTAGTGCTGAACATTGTTTCTGTCATTTCTAACATAGTTAAAGAAGGCTTTATGGTTGTCTTTTGCCTGAGTGACAGTTTTTACCTCATATATAGCTTTTGTTGATTTGATCAGGGACTGGAGTTTCTTGTAAAGTTGAGCAGGAATGTTTTTGGCATCTTGGCAGTTACATTTACTATTGCACACAATGACAGAACACATTATTCATACGGAGAAATGCTTACCAAGTAGTTGCTCCCCTGAGATCTCACCCTCATGAATTGCTGCCCTTTGGGCATTCTCTATCTCTCCAGATATCTGTATTGTGCAGAATAGTAGGGCTTGTTAGCATCATTTTAATAACGAAACTGTCTACTAAGAACAGCAGCTGAAAACTGAGCAATGGACATCCCCTTCTGTTAAAGTAATGTTCTTTGTCATCTGTGCAAGGGGTTTGGTTTGGAAAGTGTGTGCAATTAAGTTCACTAAGGACAGGGAGAAAATGACAAAGGAAGAGTACTATTTCATGGTAGTCTGACATTTACTTGGTGCTTCTTCTACGTGGATGACATCACCTGCTTTGCTGCACATAACATCCAGGAACTGTACCAATATGTGACTAGCAGCTGTCTAGGAAAACCCTTTATTATAAGCCAAATGTGTGAATGTCCCAGAGGCCAGTATACTTAGACTCATACAAACCTTTTTTTTCTACTGAACTGGGTTACCCTACAGACTGCATGAAGAGATGTGAGGTGCACACATCACACACACAACCTGCACCATCTCTCTGTCATATCTGTATCCATAAATAAAAATAAAAACTGGCCAATACACTCACTTTCAAATTCAGGAATTTTAATATTACAAATGACAAAAGGATAAAAGCTTTCATCATCTTCAGAACCATTGATTAAAAAAAGAGTTTCTCTTACTTCCAATAAAATAATAGAACAAACACGCCGTCATGCAATTAAACCAATCATATATCATCATACATAACTTAAAACTAATAAAATCACATAGTAGTGCATTTACTGATTTGCAAAAATTTACACTGTAGCATTGTATTTCCACCATCAAATCAAAAATATGCATTCACTCAAGCACAGCTCAATACATAGTATCAAATACGTTGTACATGCACAGCTAGTAAGTAGAGCAGTGCTGCATTTCTAGTAGAGTTGATTTGCATTTTTGTCTTATTACTGTTTAACTTCTGATTTATTTGGTTATTTCTGTTAACTGCTGAGTCATTTGATGGTGCTGAGTTGTAACTGATGTTCAGAACTCCTATATGCTTTGAGAGCTAGCTATTGTATTAACTAACAAACTGCTTGTATGTCTATCTTATTTCATGTTAGTAGAGAGTAATTATATATCTGCCAGGCTTCCTTTTAACTGCTTGCAAATCTTATTTGTGTTCTGACTGCATCTGTAAGCATTCCTGTTGTATGATACTGCTCTTTGAGGGCTCAGAGGCTGTACTTTTTATAGAAGACTAAGTGAGTGTAGTTCATATTGTATAACTTAGCTGTAAAATGATTGCCTTAGAACAGCCATACTTGCTTTGTGCAATATATCCTGTCTGTATTTACTGCTAGATAGTACAGCTGTTATCAGTCAGAGGCTGCATGCTAATGATGATAATGGATGCAATATAATCAATTTTACTTTTTATCTGCATACTTTGCATGCTTTCAATTCACATTCTGTAACCTTTGCACTAATTCTGCCTTATTTAATTTAATTTTTCAGTTCCACGGGTTTCTTTCCTGCATGACCCCCCCGCCCCCCACTTGGGAGTAACTACAATACACTGAATAAAACTCCAGAAAGCAAGAACCTGACACCCTACAGATTTTCTGTTGTAATAGATGAATTACAACTTAGTTTTTGTTAGGTTTTAAAGCTTAAAAGGTGTACGCACAACATCAGTGAAGGGTTCCAGCCAATAGACACTAGAATGGGCCAATACCTTGAATCAGCCTTGCACACACACACACACACACACACACACACACACACACACACACACACACACACACACACACACACACACACACAGTCCCAAGCCTTTACTGTTTACATTAATACATTTTGCTTTTACTTACAGCATAGTCTCTAGACTAATCTCAACCCTCTCTAAAACTGCCAAACAGCCCTGTATATGTGCCTGCAGTGAAAATTAAAGTATTCCAGAGTTACTTCAATTAAGCTTTTGTTAGATGCTGATATTTGAAGCTCAATACTCACCTTTAAACTGATAATTTTTTTCAAGTCTTCTCCCTGTGGGGCTGAACCCACTATGTTCGCTACGCTCAATCTGCTCCTCTCCCTGCCCCCATCCCCACCCTCTCCCAATAACATCAACCTTATACCTAGCCTGACCTCTCCCATACTTCTCTTCCACCTATCCCATAATCCCCCTAATTCTTCCCCTATCATACCATACCTCCTCATTATTGTCCTTTACCTCCCCCACCCCATTTCTAAATAATCCCATATATTACTCCATCCTCTAAACTACTTTGATCCTGCTCATATTCTTTATCACACTGCACTCAACCACCATCATGTCCATCACAACTATTACTTTGATCTTGCTTCTCTCACTTACACTCTCTCTACTAACAATAATCACAACTTTCCAGGCACCCAACATAACTCCTGCACCTACCTGTACAACCAGCACACATAACCCACAATTATCAAGTTACTCAGACATCCACCCTAGCTTATTCACAGCTAATACCTCTGTACTATGCAAAGTGAAAATTCTAGCTTTCCAAAGATGCTCCCTTTTTCATATCACCAGCAGCAACTACACCATTTTTAGAAAAAAAACTGAGAAGTATAACCTACACAATTTGCCAAAGCAATATTTCTCAGTGTGGTGATGTACAACCCAATTCAGGCCCAGCCCCCCTCTGCTCCAGCAAACCTAGCAATCTCTTATGCTATCAACCATAAATCTGAAAAGCATTAGAAACAAGATACCTGAACTCCATGCATGGATTTCTAAGAACAACCCAAATATTATAGCAGCTATTGAAACCTGGTTGAAATCATATATAAAAGACACTGAATTTCTCCCCCAAAGCTACTCATGTCTGAGAGTTGATCGACCCAACAAGAGATGAGGAGGAGTAGCAATACTCTTCCCTAGCAATTACACATTAATTCCCTACTCAAAACCAACACCCAACTTCTCTCCAGCTGAAGTACTAATCTCTATATTAAAACTTAACAACCATAAAAACATTTGCATAATTGCTCTTTATATTCCTCCAGGAAACAACATACTAATATTAGAAAACATACTTGCCTGGACTTCCCAAAATATAGATAATGAAACCATCATTCTAGGTGATGAAAATATTGATTGGCTAGATATAGTCCACAATAACCCCTCAAAAAACATAAATCTTTACAACTTCTCCCAACTAATTGAAGACATCACTAGACCTCACAAAAATTCTATCTGGGGCTCCACAATAGACTGTATATTAGTGTCCCACCCTTTCAATGTCATCAGTGCAGGCATACTACCTAATACCATTAGTGACCACCACCCAGCATATATCATACGCAAAACTACTCCAACCCCAGGCCAACACCAATACAAATCTACCAGAAATTCCATATTTAATGAAACCTTAGCTAAAGTAAACTGGAAACCCCTCAAATCCCTACCACTTAATGAGGCTGTTGAATTCTTTAACTCAACATTTCTAGACATCCTAAAAAGGCAAGCACCCACCCACCAAAAATGAATAAAACATAGCCACGCATACTGGCTCTCAAAATCCACCAAAGCAGTAATGTCCACAAGGGATAAAATGGCAGAAAAACAAAGGCCCCTCAACTCTACTACATTACAAGCAACTCTGTAACCAGGCAAAATGTCTAATGACCACTGATAAAAAAGACCACAACTTCCACCTACAAAACCAACATAAAAATAATCCCCAAAAGTTCTGGTCCTCCATCAGCCAACTATTACACCCAGGCTCTCAAAGCAATCCATCCCCTGACCCACAAAAAACCCCATTGAACTTGCTACCCTCTTCAATTCCTACTTCATTGACACCATAGCTAAGCTAACTGCCCCATTTCCTATGGTTAATACCACCAAGACAGCTGATGACCAAATCATCCCAGAAAACAAGTCTACCCTTAACCCTAACCTAAAATTCTCCCCCATACCCACCAGCACAATAAAAACACTTTTACTTAAGCTAAAATTCTGTACTCTGGCCCCTGACAATCTACCCCCACACTTCCTGCAGCTAGCAGCAAACTATATAGCTTATCCCATCAGCATACTCATTAACAGATCAATTAAATAATCCCTGGTCCTTGACATCTGGAAAAAAACTTTCATTTTCCCCTTACACAAAGGTGGCACCAACACAGACACCACAAACTTTTGGCCCATAGCAATTCTCTCACCCCTCTCTAAAATACTGGAAAAATGCATCCATGCCCAACTCCTCAACCACCTGCATAAGAATCAAACTTTATCACCCACTCAGCATGGTTTCAGACCAAGACACAGCACCACTACAGCCCTGCTATCCTTCCTTGATACAGTTAACCGGGCAACAGATTCTGGTAAAATAATTGTTTCACTTTTCCTTGACTTCTCCAAAGCTTTTGATACCATTTCCTACACTATCCTCTTCTCTAAACTATCCACCCACCACATTTCTCCCCCTACCCTACAATGGTTCAACAGCTATCTCTCGAATAGGCAGCAATCCACCAAATGGCAACAATCTTACTCTCCCTTCCTCAGTACTTCCACAGGGGCACCCCAAGGATCCATACTTGGTCCTCTCTTATTTAGCATCTTTATTAACAACTTTCACACCACTCTCCCACAATGCTCAGTAATCCAGTATGCTGATGACTCTACAATAATATGCACTGCAAATTCTAGCTCTTAACTCCAGCAAATTACCCAGAAAACCCTCACATCTACTGAATCTTGGATGCTTAACAATCATCTTGCCTTAAATCCAAAAAAAACTTAACCTAGTAATTTTTACTCCTAGGAAAACACTCCATTTGATAAAAAACTCTTCACTGTACAAGCCCAAGATAATACCACTATAGAAGTTGTCACACACTAAATTACTAGGCATTATTATAGATAAAAACCTTAACTTTGACCTACACATAAACGATAACATAAAAAAAAAACACCAAAAGCTTGGTATGCTCTACAGGGACCAACACTTTCTTAGCCTCTCTACTAGACAAACCCTTGCAACTATCTTTTTATTACCCTCTCTCCTTTATGGTGCCTCTCTCCTCACTAATCTCCAAAATTCTACAAAATCCAAACTTGCTATGTGTTACAGCAGAATAGCAAAATCTGCCACCAAGGCCAAATTATCATCCCACCACTATAAGTCACTGAAACAATTAGGGTGGCTGGAACTCCCCCACCATCTCTCATTCACCCAACTAGCTACTGTGCACAAAATAATCTACAGACCCACATACTGTCCTGCTCTATCAACCCTACTTGCCAAATACCATCCCAGCAGGTATCTAAGATCTGAAAATCATCTACTTCTAAAAGTAGATAAGTCCACCTTACCTGTTGGTCAACTCCTCTATTCCTTCATCGTCGCCAAACTATGGAACTCACTTCCACCTTCTATAAGAAACACAGGCACTACCACCACCTTCAAACAAATACTTAAAAATCATCTCAACTCTTCCTGGCTATGTTCCTGCTCTCTAACCTAACCTTTTCAGTCTCTTTATATGATTACTAAACTCCAATGTCTTTTGCTACTAGTGACTGATGATACTTTCTCCATATTTATTTTTATCTTCACTTGTTGATACTGGTACAATAATACTGATTAATATATCTGTTTATACCACTCTGAATTCATTGAATTCTGCTTTAATGTATATTTTCTGTATATATTACTGTAATCAAACAAACTAGATTCCTGCTTTTATGTATATATTCTATATATGTTACTATATGTACTATCTGTAACACTGTTTCTACTTCTGTTCTAATTAATGTTTATATTTTTTCTGTATCTCATTGGAGCTTTTCTCCCCGGGCCTCTACTGAAAATGGTCTCTTTTAGGCCCAGTGGACTTTTCCGGTAAACAAATGCAATAAAATAAATGTGGGTCTGCCTGGGAAGACATGATCAACAAACCACGATTCTTTGCCAGTGATGGTCTGCACCTGTCACCCCTGGGATTCAGGTTACTGGCTAAAGCTCTTGCCACCCTTATAGTGCCTTTTTAAGGCAAAGTTCAAAGGACAAAACCACCACCATAAGAGATACAAGCATGCAAGATCTGAAGGTAATGCTACTCAATGCTAGAAGTCTAAATATCAAAATGCACTCTCTCGAGGCACTCCTAAAAATTGAGAAAATCAATATCATGCAGTAATTGAGACTTGGTTCAAGGCTCCAGACAGCACCCCTGCAATACCAAGCTACAACTCTTACCACACTTTTCGGCCACAAAACCAAGACCAAAACACTAAAGGTGAAGGAGTGTCCATATTCACCAAGGATATTCACACCTCCAGGCTAGTTGCCCAACACAATGCATCTGAAATTCTCCAGGTGCAACTAACACTAGGTAAGACTGCAATCCAAATTGTAGCTTGCTACAGATCACCCACCATGCTCCAAGATTCTCAGTACACCTTTCTAAACATACTGGAAAATATCAAGATACAACCAAACACTTTAATACTGGGTGATTTTAACTACCCTGCCATTAACTGGGAAAACTACTCAAGTACCAACTCCTTTTCCTAATGGTTCTTGGAATTCATAAATTCCAGCGCCCTGGATCAACTAATCCATTGTCCCACCAGGGGCTCCAATATCCTAGACTTGGTCATTATCAACATGGGAGATAGATGCTCCACACAAGTGGTCACGCCCTCATTGGTCAGGTCTGACCATAAGCAAATCACCCTTGACATCCACATCCCACCTCCACCCCCCAGTAAGGAAACCTTCTTAAAAAACTTCTACAAAGCCAACTTCATGCTACTGAAGTCAGAAGTGACAAACTTCATGACACTCATGCAGATGGGATCTGAAATTTCGACTGCAGAATCCTACACTAAGGTACTGTACGAGAACATCCACTCATACATGATTTGTGCCATCCCAAATAGAACCAAGATGCTCTCGTCCAAGAAAAGTAAGCCTATCTGGTGGTTCCCTGCTATAAACAAACTATACAACAGAAGGAAGAAACTGTTGCAGAAAAGAGGAAAATCCCAGGATGCAAAAAAACTCCCTCACCAGCCTCAGTAAGAAGCTGAGATCCCTCATAAAATCCTCAAAAGCTAGTTACGAAAATAAAATTGGCAAAGATTCCAAAGACAACCACAAGGCATTCTATAGTTATGTCAAGAATCTAAATGGCAATGCTCAGATCTGCTCTGAGCTTCAACAGAATGGCATTAAATATACTGATCCCAAGGATGTTGCCAATATCCTGGCAGATCACTTTAGTGCCAACTTCACCCCCCTCTCACCCCCCTAAAGGGCCCATCTCAATACCAAAAGAGTGCCAAATTCTGGTAATCACGGCCGCACAGGTAGAAACTGCACTCTCCAAAGCTAAGAATATAGCATCCATGGGACCAGATGACATCCCAGGCTGTGTACTACATGAACTACAAAATGAACTGGCACCTCACCTAAGTGTCATGTTTAATCATGGCCTCACATCAGGCTTCATGCCCAATGAGTGGTGCACAGCTACAGTTATCCCACTCCACAAGGGGGGATCCACCTTGGATCCCGGGAACTACTGTCTCATCAGTATGACAAGCCTGATCTGCGAGGGCATGGAATACATTATCATGGAACTTATAAACAAAGAAACTGGCAACCCTCAAACACTGGGCACTGCCCAATTTGGGTTTGTGAAGAGCCAATCTTGTCTCCTGAATCTGACTGACTTATTCGGATCAGTCTCCAGAGCTGTGGATGAGGGTAAGGCAGTCCACACAGCCTATCTGGACCTCGCCAAGGCCTTCGACACTATCCCCCACTCTGGAATCATAGATAGACTTACAAAGCTGGGCATAAATCCCTACGTCACTCGATGGGTTGCCAACTGGCTTACTGACAGAACCCAAACTGTAAAAGTAGCCGACTCCAAATCCAGCTCCAGACAAGTGACAAGTGGAGTACCTCAGGGTTCAGTCCTGGGACCACTCTAGTTTGGCATCTACTTCTCTGAAGTACAGGCCAACACTAAGAGACTCTGGCTAACAAAGTTTGCAGATGACTGCAAACTGTGAGCCAATATTGAATCCCCAAATCATGTGGATATTCTACAAAAGGGCCTTACAGAAACAGATGCCTGGTTCCAGAGCAATGGGCTCAAGCTTAATGCCAAAAAATGTATAGTTATCCTCTTTGGAAAAAAACATGTACCCATGAATTACCACATTGGTGGCAGTACACTAAACATCGAAAGTGTGATGAGAGACTTAGGGACACAGGTGGACAGTGGTCTCACTTTCGATAACCGCATCACCACAACAGTCAGGAAATCCTTCTATGTGGCACACCTCATCTCTAAGGGCTTTTCATCCAGAAAAAAGGAGGTCATTGTCCCACTGTACTCATCCCTCATTAGACCCATTATACAGTATAATGCTCTCTTTAGTATGTACCTCACAAGACATCTGCAACAGCTGGAAAGGCCACAGAAATACCTCACTAAAAGAATCACAGGCCTAAAGCAGATGCCATATGCTGACCATCTAAAAAAACTTCAGCTATACTCTGTAGCATATCGTCTACTCAGAGGTGATCTCTGCTTAACATACAAGGCCTTGTCAAACCCTAATCTGTTGGACATGCTCCACTTAAAGAAATCCCAATTCCTCAGAGCCACATGCTCCAGGGATCTAAACCTTGTCATCACAATGAACAAAACATGCTGGAGGGATAGGTTCCTGACCCAGAGACTCCCCATACTCTGGAATAGACTGCCCATACATATCAAGCAGAGCGCCTCCTTGGACCTCTTCAAAAGGAGCCTTGATGATTGGATGGGAGATAGGAAATTCACCCCAGGGACCATGTCAGTCGCCCTGCTAGACAGGGGTCCAGAGAAGTAAATATTGTGGGAAGAAATATCCAGGGAATTGTTATGGCTAGGCTTGTATAGGCCCTAGGGCCGATAGCCTATTACCAACCTATGAACCTATGAACCTAATAAGTTCAAACAATTGAACGAATTCTAAAATGAAACAAAAGCACACCCTTTCATTTATTATGCATTTAGTAATATAATACAACTAACTCAGCACCGATGTCATCAACCAATCATATGCAATTTTGAACCCATACTGAGGAAACTCCAAAATCAATTCAAAAAAACAATTTAAAAACATATAACAGTGACAAGTTAAACAAATCTGCTGTTTACCAGTTATAACCGCACTATAAATTAGTTCACTACTTAATGAAATATTGTCATTAATGCCCAGATAACTTGTGGTGTTAAGTCTTAGTTGTCAGCACATTTTGCGACAAAGAAGGAGATTCTTCCCATTTCCAGATTCATTTGCTTGCACTTGTTCCAGCACACAAAATTTAAACATTTTAAAAGTAATACATTCTTCAGCATGTCTTGCTAGGGCACTCTTTTTATTATGCCTGTTGATACTATATATGTGCTGGTAAATCTGCTTCCTTAAAGAGTTGTTAGTCTTTCTGATATAAGCCATACAAGATGTACATGAAGCAAGGTACACTACCCACTGGAAAAACAATAATATTTTCCTTGTATTGCCAGTTTCTGAATAACTTCACAAAGGGAGCCCCATAAACCTGAGTCAGTGTAAGAGCAATGATGACATCTACCACATTTGACCTTGCTTGGAACAACAAAATTCCTATATTTAAAGTTTCTTTCCAAAATTATCTTTATTTCTGGAGAATTCTTAAGAGTTACTATAAGAGCATTATCAAAATGCTTCGTAAGTGATTCATCACATTTTAAGATCTGCCAGTTTTTGCACAAAATCTGTTTTATATCATGGGCATCTACAAAATACTGATGTATTATATTGTTAAACTGACTCCCATGATTGTCCCATGCCTCAGTAGAAACCTATGTTTTGGAACTACAGTGTAAGCCCCCTTTTATAAAGGCTGCAAATGTGTTGTGCCTCTCTTTAATAACAGCCATTATACTTTCTTCAGTAATCTTAATTGGATATCCCCTTTCAAGAAACAGTGAAGTCAACTTTCCAAATTCACCTCCACAAACATCATCATTTGAAATTAGTCTATATAGGTGAAAAAATCAACCCTTTATGACCCCTCATTTTTGAAGGAGGGGGATGATTCAGAAATTAAGAAAACTATTACAGTGCATGTTGGCCTCTAGTAGAGGGTAGTCTCCATCTTACCATTTTGTCCCTTGTTGATCAAAATGTCCAAAAGTTCATAGATTCCTGGCCATGTGGTGTGTAAACTATATAAATCCTGTAGTAGCTTGTAATTGTTCAACAAAAGTGGGAGAATTCAATAAAGCCTACACATATTTTTTCATGCAGGCATCTTGCAGCAATGCTTACACGGACACGAACATATTAAAATTCAGTAAGCGCTGCTGAGCAGCACACACACACACACACACACACACACACACACACACACACGCACGCACAAACACACACACACACGCGCGCGCACACACACAAACATAAAATTCCATGGCATGCAAATCACCTCATAAGCAGGAGAATCTCATGTAAATGGGGCAGTCAGAGCGATCCAACAAACAGAAAGGCATCTGTTCAGACCCCATGTCAGTGTCCATAGTGCATGTGGAAACTTCCATGTACAGGAGTCTTGACAGACAAAAGGGGGTGTAAAACTGTAGAAATGTTGACATGAATCCCCAGAAAATGTCATACCACATACAAATATAAGCAAAACTATTATTCTGGATGTCAGAAAGATTAAGTGAATAAGTTAAATTAATATTTTATTTTAATACTCTTGGCTTGTTTGCACTACATGCCACAATGCCCAAACATGCTTAATAGAAAAATAAAAAAACAAAACAGGAAAAAAAGAATTTCATACTATGTGACAGACATTTATTATAGTAACTTGCATGGGGGTCCATACAATGGTACAGTGCTGCTGTTGCTAAGGTGATAGGGCTATGAAGTATGTAGTTTTCAGGCTGTCAGCATGGATATGTATGAAAATGAGGTGGATTTACTGAATAGCAGAAAGGAGTAATCATGTCTGCATATTCCCTTTGTGTAGGCTCTTGGACCATGTTGATGTTTACACAGGATGTGGCTGACATCGGGGGGGGGGTGCCTCTCACTTCTAGGCTCTTTTCAGATTATGCACATGTTTGTGTGGTGTGTCACCTGGCTGAGTGTGTTCTTAAACCAGATTCATTAAATGATTGATTTTGATGTATAAGGTATGCTGCTCGATGCAGTGCCGTACGTAGCGGTGTGCACTGAAATAGGGCCACTAAATTATGTTAATTATATTGTAGGGAGGTAGAGGGCATCATAATTAACCAATCACAATTTCTGGGCTTATAGCAGAGCTGTATAAAGTATGCATACATCCTACATTCTGATTTTCCCCCAGTACTCTGCACCATTAGAGTATAGACATGGAAATTTTAACTGAAATAATTTTAAAGGCTGCTGCATGTCTGCTACATCTGTATGTGCTAGATGCTGAAGTCAATGCTGCTGGTGTTGCTGACTATAGGACTAAGCAGAGGAGAAGAGGGTTCAGGCCCAGGATAACCTTTGAGGAGCTACATGAGCTGGAGACTGTAGACCACTACAAGGTGGACAGGGACATATTATAAGAGCTCACTGAACTCTGCCGCCCTCAACCCAGAGCCAGAGCCAACATAGAGGAACCCATCCCAGTGGAAACAAAGTTATGGGCAGCCTTTAAGATACTATCTACAGGTACCTATCAAAGACCAACTAAGGACATGATGAGGGTCTCACATGCATCTGCATTCAGGATACTCCACCAGTTCCTGGATGCCATGCTACCACATGCCAGTGAGCACATATCTTTTCCCCTCACCGCTGAGGTGAGGGCCAGAAATATGCAACACTTCTACCTTGCAGCACACTACCCTGAAGTACTGGGTGCAATAGACTGCACTCATGTACACATCAAGGCACCACTCAGTGAGGAGGGTAGAATCTACATCAACCACAAGAGGTACCACTCCATCAACTGCCAGGTCATGTGCAATGCCCAGAAGATTATCCTGAATGTGTGTGCTGGCAGCTGTGGCAGTTATCATGACTCCCATATCTGCACACATTGCAGCTGTACCAGATGTCTGCTAGGGGGGACATCCCTCATGGCCATTTACTGGGGAATGCTGGTTATGCCCTGGAACCATGGATGATGACACACATCAGAAATGCACACACATCCATGGAAGAATGCCATAATGAGGCACACTCACAAACTAGGGATATCACAGAGCATGTGTTTGGGCTTCTGAAGTCATTGTTCCAGTGCCTAGATATATCTGGTGGAGCCTTGCAGTACTCTCCAGCCACATGTGCACATATATTCACAGCATGTGCTATGCCACACATCAGAAATGCACACACATCCATGGAAGAATGCCATAATGAGGCACACTCACACACTAGGGATATCACAGAGCATGTGTTTGGGCTTCTGAAGTCATTGTTCCAGTGCCTAGATATATCTGGTGGAGCCTTGCAGTACTCTCCAGCCACATGTGCACATATGTTCACAGCATGTGCTATGCTACACAATCTGATCCTGTGGAAACAGCTGCAGCAGGATCAACAAAGGGAAGGGATACGCAACCCTCCACCAGTGCCTAGGTCACCACAATCACAGTAGGACTTGGAGGAGGAACCCCCTGCTGATGTCCTTGTAGGCAAACGTAAGCATGCTCAGTACACCCTGGCTTTGGTTAAGAGACAAAGCATAGCACATTCACAGACAACCTAGGGACTGACACCTTACTCCTACTCACATACATATATTAAACTTGATGCCAAGCAACCCCAAACAACCTGTACCTATCTATATATTGACTATGTACTGCTTGCATCAGACAGAGTCAGCCTGAGCTACAGTTCTGTCAACTGCTTTTATTTGCAAGATAAGTTTCTAACCTACACAGTATGTGTAACTATTAGTATGATATGGTATTGTATGTATGGCCCTGATACATTTATGCAAGTAAATATAGTGAGCTATTTGGACAGAGGTAACATCCACGAGACTACCCAGCCCACTATCATGTGTCCTTTAATATTCACTAGGCTTCATACATGGAGTATTCACTACATCAGTTAAGAGAGATGTTACACAGTGGGATCACATGATATTTGGACTACTGTGTATCCCAGCAGAACATGCAGTGTTGTTCCCCCACCCTCAACACAGCAGTGTTCCCATATAACTGCTTTAGCAGTAACTCATCAATGATATATCAGTAATCCAGGCAATCTAAGGACAGTAACATAGAAGTTGATCATAGATTGTATGTCTCACTTAATGCAGGAATAACCACGTACATATTTATGCTGCTCATTGTGTGATGAATGACTCCTCTCTATCTGGCAGCTTATGTGGTTCAGTAGATTAGGGAAGTCAGCATGTATGATGGCACTGATGTTTTTTATCTGGAAATATCCACATCTTTTGGATATGAGGTATTATTATGTTTTTTTAAGGCAGTCTATATGTGGTGTAACATTATTAACCTCTGTTACATATTAATTACAACAGACAGCTGAAAGATTATGTGGCTCAATGGATTAGGGAAGTTAGCATGTATGATGGCACTGATGTTTCTTATCTGGAAATCTCCACATCTTTTGGATGTGAGGTATTATTATGTTGATTTTTTAAGGCAGTCTGTGTGTGGTGTAACATTATTAACCTCTGTTACATATTAACTACATCAGACAGCTGAAGAATGCCATGGACAATTTGAGTGAAGTTTAGTACTGCAGAACCAGACACAGATGTCATTGTTTGTAACACACAAAATCGCAGACTGGAGTACAGGTAGGTGTTCACTAGAGTCAGTTTATAAGTAGTGATAATCCCACTGGGCATACTCATGCACTTAGTTAAACAGTGCGCAATTCTGTTGCTTCTTGCCCAAAATTACCTGTTATGTATAGATATGCCTGTACATACATACATATATGTATACATATTTGTTTGTCACTATCTCTCTCTCTCCCATAGAAAGTATATCTATCTGTATGTATATACAAATAGATGTATACTTATATATACCTATAAAAAAATATATATATATATATATATATATATATATATATATATATATATATACATATATATATATATATATATATATATATATATATATATATATATATGTATATATATATATATATATATATATATATATATATATATATATATATAGGTATATAGATATATATAAACATGCATCTCAGTCTCTCCCCATATATCTACATAACATATATATATATATATATATATATATATATATATATATATATATATATGTATATATATATATATATATATATATATATCAAACACACAGAGCTACATTTATATATGCATCCCTGTTATGTACATAAATATGTGTGTGGATGTCTGTGTTGTCCTACATACCCTGATAATGGTAAGTCACACATCTATAATGTTGCTCAAAGGATCCAAAGTAAGGGCTCAACAGTACATAACGCACTTACCTAGAGATCCCTGTGCCTGCTGGATGTCACCACATATACAGCAGCAGGTGAGCATGGGGTATAACATATAATGTTGTCTGCGCATGCATGGACATGGCACATTGTTCTTGCCTACAAGCTTGGCCATCCAAATGCAAACAGCCACATAAGTCCAAACTCGTAACTGTAGCCACATAGCTAGGATAAATAACAGTTATCTGACTGCTAGGCTACTAGATGCAGATAACAGTATGAAGAAATATCACTCTGCATTTCACACTGTTCAACACAAGCCTCATTTTTGTAATCCACAAGTAGTTTGCTTGCAGTTATGTATAAAACAGATGTCAACCATGGTGTATGTGATAAGTACTGTGATCTGTGCTGTGTAAGACTAGATAGGTGGGGATCTATTCTCACTCTAGGCATATTGTGTGTGTGTGTGTGTGTGTGTGTGTGTGTGTGTGTGTGTGTGTGTGTGTGTGTGTGTGTGTGCGTGCTTGTGTGTACTCCCCTGCAAAACAACTGAGAATCCCTCATTGACTATCAAACTGCAATGGTTTTGCACTTTATGGCCCTGTAAGTTGTTGACAGCTTCCAAACTGCCCTCATCTGCAAGGCCTACTGATGTCATCTACCTTAAGACTACAAGCTGCCACTGTAATGTTAGACTTAAGTGGTGGCATATGCAATAAGTACTGTGAGCTATAGTGTGTAAGACTAGATAAGTAGGGTTTTGCTCTCCCTCCAGGCCACTCAGTGTGTGTGTGTGTATCTCCATATGACAGGAATATGATCACCTCAGTAACTTAGAAAGAGGTAGGGTTTTGGTTGTAGCAGGTGATGTGGGCCTCACAATGCCTGACTGCATCTAGGCCAGCTGATGCCATCAAGGATAAGATGTCCTAAAGAGATAGTAATAGCAGACTTGAGGTGCAGTGCATGCATCACATACTGTGATCTGTAGTGTGTACCATTAGATAGGTAAGTGTTCTAATCTACATGCAGCCAACTTGGAGTGTGCATGTGTTGTGCCATTCCTGTAAACAGTAAATGGAAATGGTGTTGTCCTCAAAGTAGTCAGGTTTGTGTGTGTATCTGTTACAGCATTTTACATCAGCTTATGGAATCATAGGATCTTTGAACTTTAGTAGCATAATGGCCCTACAGCCCTCACAATCCTAGCTAAGTTTATACTCTTATTTACATGATCAGTGCATATTGCCCCTGTCTATGAGGGACACAGGCAGAAGCCCTGTGGTGAAATGATGGTCACCCAGCCAGTCATACAGATGGCATTTGATGAGGCCCACTGAGGTGCTATGTTTGCCATTAGGCAGGATTCTGTTTCAAAGATGTGTTAAAATCTGCTAGACAGATCTTTCCCACCAGCATGTATTACTAATGTCACATACCAGGTTAATGTCCTTAGAGTGAGTAATCCATGTACCACTTCATCTATAGATATGCAGTGTTTCCAATCAATCAGGGTCACACATTGCCCTGTATGTAAGACAGAGATCACCTCTGAATAGTCTATATGCCACAGACTACAATGACAGTGATTTCAGACGATCCCCATTCAAAAGATACTGAAGACATAAAGTTCCCTTGTGAGGGACCATTGTGTTGTGTGTAATTGCCAGTATTGCTTGAAAAGGTACATTATCAAATGGCCATTGCACTCAAATATTGGCATGCTGATGGAAGAGTACATGGAGGTTATGAGTATGTCAATTTCAGGTGACTGTGCCCTCAGTTATCCTGTCTTACCACTGGGGAGACATGGTGATCTCAGGTACATTAGGTGCAAACCTGTGTGGCCAGGCCCATGTTCCCAGGTCTTTCACCCCTGTGTATATACAACACATGTTGCTACTAATGTGCTACTTACCAGGTACATAGGTGTTACTGATGGAAATTATACTACATATATATTTGCATGGAGTTTATGGCCATTAGTATGTCAACAAGCATTTGTTCATCAAGGGTCTATATCACAATCTCAAACTAACATAAGTTTGAATGT
>NC_056737.1:1786339118-1786344118 GCF_019279795.1 Protopterus annectens | reverse complement strand
GGATACTCTGCACTTCTCCCCCCTAGGCTTTCAAATATTAGCTAAAACATTGTCCTCCCTACGATGCTCTTTTTTAGGCAATCCCAAACTGAAAGTACTTCCAACACAGAAAATCAAAACCAAGAAAGTCTAAAGGTGGTACTGATCAATGCTAGAAATGTAAACAAGAAATTCCATTCCCTACCTGTTCTGCTCACCCTAGAAAATGCTGACATCTGTGTGTTCAATGTGACATGGCTTAAAGCCATGGAGAACACATTGGCAGTGAAAAGATATAATGCCTTCCATATGTTTAGACCAGCTACGTGACAGACAGGAACTAAAGGTGGAGATGCCTTGCTTTACATCAAAAATAAACATACCTTAAGGCTGGTCAAACAGGACAATGCACTTGAGCTTCTCCATGTTCAAATCACCATAGGCAAAATCTCATACCTTTTCCCTGCAAACTACAGATCCCCCAATATGACCTGGGAAACCCATAACATGTATTTAAACTTAATGGAAACACTCACCATCCAATCCAATACCATATTCATGGGCAACTTTAATTACCCCACTTTTAACTGGAAATCATATATGACAGCAAACATGCAGACAAAAGGATTTCTGGATTTTCTGAACACAAGCTCCCTGGATCACATTGTCAATAAGCCACCCAACATGCAAACATACTGGATATGATCCTCACTAATATGTGAGAGTGCTGCAGACCCCCCTAGTTGAATGACTTCTCTGGTAGTGTCAGACCTCAGAATTATCTCTTTTGAATTAAAAATAATACCCAGAACCCCAGCTAACCCTGGAATGTTCAGGAACTACTCTATGGTTATCTTCCTACTATTAAGTAATAATCAGGCAAAATTTCAAGTCCCCATAAACCCTAAGAACACTGCAGTTTATGTAAAACTGTTCACAGAAACCCTAAATAAGCATATTAATAGCTGCACAGAGACTGCTGTACCCACCAGAAGAAGTACAGAACTAACTCAAAAAACAAGCCACCCTGGTGGAATCACATCAATAGATTGTATAACAGGAGGAAGAAAATCATGGCAAAAATTAGGAGGTGCGGTACTCAGCAGTATCAAATCACTGTCACCAAACTAAACAAACAACTCAGAGGTCAAATAAAGTCAACCAAAGCCAAATTTGTTATAAGTTTGGGCTCCCAGGCCAAGCATGACCACAAAGCATTCTTCAACTATATTTGCAACCTCAAAGGCAATCCACAGTTGTGTGCAGAGCTCATTGATAAAGGAGTGACCTATACTGAACCAGAAGATATAGCAAACCTGCTGGCTGACAAATTCAGATCTAACTCCCTCTTAGTCTCCCCTCAGTTAATTCTATCAAATGCAACTCCCCCTGCTATCAGTAGGGAACAAGTCCTTAATGTTCTCTCAAGGCCAAGAACACATTGCATCAGTGAGCCTAGACAATATCCCAGGATGTCTTTGAAATATTGTATGTTCAATATGCTTGTAAAGTATCTCATGTACACATGTAGGTATATGGCATTTTTGGTTTAAACCGTATACTGGCTTTTGTTTTGTTCTTGTTAATTTATGTTAAATGTCATTTTTTTTTCATATCTTTTCATATTTTCCTATATTGGAGCTTTTCTCCCCGGGCCCCCACTGAAAATGGGTTTCTTACCTAGACGGACTTTCCTGGTTACCCAATCTCAGATAAATAAATAAATTAATAGATAAAATAGCATGAAACATGACCTATCAGTCCCTCTGGAACTGCTTAACTGTAGCCTCCAAACAGCTTTCATGCCTCATGGATGCAGAACAACAGCAGTCATACCTCAGCACAAAGGTGTGTTTTCTACAGACCTTGTTAACTACAGACCCATAAGTCTCACTAGACTAAAATGCAAAGGCATGGAAAGATTAGCATGGAAATGATCAATAATGACATAGGAAACCTCCAGACACTGGACCCAACCTAATTTGGTTTCATCAAGGGCAGGCCATGCCTGCTCAACCTTGTGGACTTCTTTGAGAAAGTCACCAAAGTAATGGATGACACCAAAACAGATCACACTGCCTATCTTGACTTGGTCAAGGCATTTGACATAATAGTCCCACTCAGGCATTGTTGACAAACTCAAGAAGTTAGGTATATACCCTTGTGACACCCACTGGATAGCCAGCTGGCTTACAGACAAGACCCAGGAAGTTAGAATAGGAGAGTCAACCTCTACAAAGAAGCCATTCGCAAGTTGAGTCCTTCAAGGATCAGTCCTGGAACTTCTAATTTTTGGCATTTACTTCTCTGTAGTCAACACTAATGTCAATGGCCTCTGGTTGACTAGAGTTGGAGATGATTTCAAATTAGGAGTAGTCAGAATTTCCAGTGACACAAGTACTCTCTAGGAATGGCTGGATCACACTAATAACTGGTCTCAGAGTCATGGACTGAAAATAAATGCCTAGAAATGCATAATAGTATCCTTCAGGAAGTAATCCACCCTGGGTAACTATCATAATGTCAATGCACCCCTAATAGTTGACCCAGTAGTCAGGGGTTTGGTGACACACATAGACAGTAATCTAGGCTTTGACCATCACATGCCTAAAGTAGTGAGGAAATCATTCTGTGTTGTGCAACTTATAAACAAAGATGTGGTGTCTAGGTCCAAGGAAGTTATTGTTCCATTGTATTCTGTATTCATCAGACCCATCATTGAATACAACGCCCCTTTTGGCATGTACTAAACAGGCACATCCAACAACTGGAAATTCCATAGAGGTTCCTCACTAAAAGCATACAGAGTGTAAGCAACATGCCCTATGCAGACTGCCTCAAGGCCATATCCCTGTATTCTGTCTCTTACAGGCTGTTTAGTGGAGATCTATGCCTGGAAAAAAAGGCATTGTCAGACCCCACTCTGATGGCCCTCCTGCATATTTGTAAAAGGAACAGCACCAGAATTCCCATTTCTAAAGGCTAAAACCTTGCTTATGATATCAATAGGACCTTCAGGACAGACAGGTATGAATCCCAGAGGCTATGCCTTCTCTGGAACAGGATCCACATCTATGTAAAGCACAGTTCTCCCCAACCCAATTTAAGTGTAACTTGTACAATTGGATAGGGAACAGGAAATTCATCCATGGTTTGGCACCTATGTCTCTAATGCACATAGGCAGCCTGTAAATGGTTTCATCTCCCAGGCCCCCGCTTACACTTATCAAGGCTACCAGACTTGCGTTCCGGCACTATTAAGGCTGTCCCTTGTATTCAACTTCCTCTTTACTGCACCTCCGTCATAAATGCCAGCATAAACCACGAACAAGCGGAGTGTATAAAATACTAATTCTTTAATGTAAAATAACAAAACAAACGTGAAAGAACCTTAGATTTAGCGCTTTCATCTCCTAAGCGGAGACTTCTTCAGAATCTAATTGTAGTTAGCACCAACAGTCTTTTATATTGTACTTAATTCCCAATAGTAGTTAAATCAATTAAATAATTGATTAATACAATGTTAAGTTTAAAAAGGGCAATTTGTTTTCCTGTTCATGTTAATCCACATCAAATACAGTGTAAAACTATTCTAGACATACACCTAAACCTCTCCCCTTATCTAGACATTACTCTAACCCTAACCTGCACCCCTAATGCCGCTGACTTGCCATAACCAAAATCACTTCCCCAATACAAGTCAATTGACAAAACTGTTCAGCAAAAAGTACATTTGTTAAAAAAAGAGCTGTTTACTTTGTTACAAAAATGAATATTCTGCAGAGTGAACTGCTTCCATGTATATGTGTGACATGCAAAAAAGAAATTTTACAACCTTAACAAAAAAGAAGCCAAAGCCCTGCTAGATCTCAGCAAGAACAAATCTAGGAGAATAATGAAAGCAGAAAAAGCATGAGGTATTTTTGTCACTGACAGCTCAACCTACAGCATCAAGATCCTAAGCATGCTGAACAACACAAACTTCTATGAACAGACAGACGTAGGCTAAATAAAGACAGCCTATGAAGAAATTCTCCTGGAGATCATCAACATGAACAAAGAAGGCCTGATAAGCAGCAACCTTCATGACTTCCTCACAGTAACACACCCAAAACTTCTAAACTTCCTTCAGATCCCTAAGCTGCACAAGAATACAGAAAACTCAACCTACAGACAAGCTAGTGGGGGATACATAACTGAACCCATCTCCATATATCTAGAACTGTAAATCAAACCACTTGCAGAGAATAATAAATCATTCATTCTAAACTCCATGGACTTCCTCTGAAAGACCAAGGACCTGTACCTAAACCAGAACTCTACATTAGTCACCATCACTGTCAAGGCACTTTATACTGTACTCCTCCATGATTACTACATCACAGCCACCATAGAGGCCTACAAAAATGAATGGGAAGCATTACCAGGAGAGAAAGAGATAATCAGCAGAGTCCTGAAACCTTTACTTAACAATAATTACTTTCAATCTGAAGGACACTACTTCAGAAAACTATGAGAAGCACAATGGTAGCAGCAGTGGCCTCCATCTTAGCTAACACAGCACTTGCCAAATGGGAGGAAGGCTTTATTTACAACTCCCCCTTCTGCTCCCATATGGGCTACAACCTAAGGTTTATAGCTGAATTTTTTATCATATGGAACAGCAGTATGGAAAACCTAGAGCAATTCTAGAGCCACATCAACAATTCTACAAAATTTCACAGATGTACGACAAATTGTTTTTATGACTTGATAAAGAGGTTCTCCCGTTCGATTCTCGGCTGGGCTTGGGACTGCCTTCTGTGTGGAGTCTGAATGTCCTCCCCATGGTTGGGTAGCATTCGAAAGACATGCGTGTGTAAATGGGCGTGCCTTCATTGAAGGTTGGGAGTCGAGCTGGCACCTCTGCGTTACATAAAAATCTACTGCCAATCATTAGTGGACCGGAGTTCCGCTGTGGCGACCCCTTACCGAAAGCCAAAAGACAAACAACAACAACTTGATAAACTTTCTGGACCTCA